>NW_026942984.1:740308-767069 GCF_024139115.2 Armigeres subalbatus | reverse complement strand
ACAACTACTGATCTTGAGATCATAATACCATTAATTATAAATTTTATTTATACTCAAATGGTCTAATCTAAAGGTTTTGAGATGTTCTTACAAACCATGTTGAAGAAATTGAAACATGTCATCTAAATCACTTAATTGAATTTTGATTCCATTGTCCAAGTTCCAAATGCCATAATTGCCTGAAACAACCTTTTCTGACTTCTAGTCTACAATTCTGATTGATGCTCTCCAGTTTCGACCCACAGCACCCTTCTGTTAGAACCGCACGGCACTTCTGTTTCGCTGGAATTCCATCAAGGCGTAATTTGAGCTTATAAATCATTACGATATCACTTTTACAATCTTCCTGACTCAAATTTGTGCTACCTTCCGCAGTGCGGTAGAACCGAGCGCATGCCAACAACAGGCAGAGCCAGTTTCTGGTACGTCTTCGACTAAATCGTGCATCCTTCGCATACCTTCCTATGCATATGCAGAAGTCTGGCCCCATTCAAGATTGACCGCGTCCAACCGATGGTGGTGCGCTGAACAGTAGTGACTTTTGATATCTAATATATTTAAAGTGCACCGGTAGCTCAACCAAAACCGTTTCTCATACGTGCCGGACCCGCAGGTCACACTCGACTTAGCGTTTTCTTGGTGTTGTTGCTTGTAGGCGTTGTCGCTGGCTGGCTGTCGCTGAGCCGTAATAAATGTGGCGCTTCTCGGAATATATGATTCCCCGGGAGAAACATCATAAAGCCATTAGAAACAGCATTGGAAAAGCAATAATAACACGTGTGTGTGCCAGATGGAATGGAATGAGCCAGCGATCGATTGATCTGTCGATTCTTCGGGGTAAGATTGTTGCCTGAGTATGTTTTTCGCTTATTTGGAGGTTCTTGCTGTTTTGTGGTGATCCGATTATATCTTCTTTGGGATTTGGTCTTTGGAAACCGCCATTAAACTCTATATCGCGAATTAGTCACAACGTGTCAACGTTTATTGCAAATGTCTCAATTGATTTTGTCAGTTTTGAGGCTGTTATACCTAGGGGAAACCGCCAAATTTTATTCCATTTCATGCAAACAAAATTAAATTAAAATATGCATTTGATCGTGTTTCCACAATAGATCTTTCCCTATGCCTAATTTTTGCCTATAACCTATAACCTATAACTATTTCTAAAATTTAAAACTAAAAATCGCACCTAGCGGCTTTTTTACTGACTTGAAATATTTTATTCGTAAAACGGACAGTGAAATAATTTTATATCGTTTCATATTAAGATTTTTCATGAGATTTTTTTAAATCCTTTTTTATCCTTAGTTATGAGGTTGAGGGATATCCGATACGATTTGTGATCAACTAAATCTGCTAAACAATATCTTGGACAGAAAAATTGATGATTTCTGTTGGCGCTTGGTGCGATTTGGCTGAGTCCCCACCAACCGCAAATTGAAGTGCACATTCGATCACGTTTCTGTTTATTACGCGGATTATCTACGATATGAAAACAATTTTCTTCCATTTTGTGCCATCAAATCGCGGAGTTATCGCCTTTTCCTTCAACATTTATATACACTCATTCGACTTTAATTAAGGTTAACCTTCCCAAAAGTCATATTTTCAATGTTGTTGATAATTTAAAACAAATAAAAGTGCAGTTTTTTAAGCGTAGGCTAAGATTCGCTTATTTTTTAACCAACATCATAAGGTTGGTTCACACGTGCCGAACTTATTCAGTTTTTGATTTCAGATATAGTTAAAAATTTGAAAGAACATTGTTTTTTTTTACTTAATAACGTGATTTAGCAAAATATTGGAAAGTATAAGTTGACCTAAAATAAGTCAAAGAATTGACTGAGACAATGAAAAGAGATAAAATTTTAGCGAAGTTGTGTAAAACTTTGTACTGATAATTTTATATTATGTCGTTATGGCCCCGTTGCGCGGGGCTAGTGTGCTAAGAATGTTTGTGAAGATTTGCCGTATTTTACTTTTTAGTGTTCCTTTCAAAAGGCTCGGAAGCCTCCTTTCAAGAGGCTCGGAAGCCTCCTTTCAAGAGGCTCGGAAGCCTCCTTTCAAGAGGCTCGGAAGCCTCCTTTCAAGAGGCTCGGAAGCCTCCTTTCAAGAGCTCAGAGCCTCCTTTCAAGAGGCTCAGAGCCTCCTTTCAAAGAGCTCAGAAGCCTCCTTTCAAGAAGGCTCAGAAGCCTCCTTTCAAAAGGCTCAGGAAGCCTCCTTTCAAGAGGCTCAGGCCTCCTTTCAAGAGGCTCCAGAGCCTCCTTTCAAGAGGCTCAGAAGCCTCCTTTCAAGAGGCTCAGGAAGCCTCCTTTCAAGAGGCTCAGAGCCTCCTTTCAAAGAGGCTCAGGAAGCCTCCTTTCAAGAGGCTCAAGCCTCCTTTCAGAGAGGCCTCAGAAGCCTACTTTCAAGAGGCTCAGAAGCCTCCTTTCAAGAGGCTCAGAAGCCTCCTTTCAAGAGGCTCAGGAAGCCTCCTTCAAGAGGCTCCAGAGCCTCCTTTCAAGAGAGCTCAGAGCCTCCTTTCAAGAAACTCAGAGCCTCCTTTCAAGAGGCTCAGAGCCTCCTTTCAAGAGAGCTCAAGCCTCCTTTCAAGAGCTCAGAGCCTCCTTTCAAGAGGCTCAGAGCCTCCTTTCAAGAGGCTCAGGCCTCCTTTCAAGAGGCTCCAGAAGCCTCCTTTCAAGAGGCTCAGAGCCTCCTTTCAAGAGGCTCCAGGCCTCCCTTTCAAGAGGCTCAGAAGCCTCCCTTTCAGAAGGCTCAAGCCTCCTTTCAAGAGGCTCAAGCCTCCTTTCAAGAGCTCAGAAGCCTCCTTTCAATGAGCTCAGAAGCCTCCTTTCAAGAGGCTCAAGCCTCCTTTCAGAGAGCTCAGGCCTCCCTTTCAAGCTCCAGAGGCCTCCTTTCAAGAGCTCAGAGCCTCCTTTCCAAGAGGCTCCAGAAGCCTCCTTTCAAGAGCTCCAAGCCTGCCTTTCAAGAGCTCCAAGCCTCCTTTCAAGAAAGGCTCAGGAAGCCTCCTTTCCAAGAGGCTCCAAGCCTCCTTTCAAGAAACTCCAGGCCTCCTCACTTCAAGAGCTCGAGCCTCCTTTCAAAACTCAGAGCCTCCTTTCAGAGAGCTCAGAAGCCTCCTTTCAAGAGGCTCAGAGCCTCCTTTCAAGAGGCCTCAAGCCTCCTTTCAAGAAGGCTCAGAAGCCTCCTTTCAAGAGGCTCAAGCCTCCTTTCCAAGAGGCTCAGAAGCCTCCTTTCAAGAGGCTCAGAAGCCTCCTTTCAAGAGGCCTCAGAAGCCTCCTTTCAAGAGGCTCAGAAGCCTCCTTTCAAGAAAACTCAGAAGCCTCCTTTCAAGAGCTCAGAAGCCTCCTTTCAGAAGGCTCAGGGAAGCCTCCTTTCAGAGCTCAGAAGCCTTCTTTCAAGAGGCTCAAGCCTCCTTTCAAGAGAGCTCAGAGCCTCCTTTCCAAGAGCTCAGGCTTCCTTTCAAGAGGCTCAGAAGCCTCCTTTCAAGAGGCTCAGAGCCTCCTTTCAAGAGGCTCCAAGCCTCCTTTCAAGAGGCTCAGAAGCCTCCCTTTCAAGAAGCTCAGAGCCTCCCTTTCAGAAAGCTCAGAAGTCTCCCTTTCAAGAGGCTCAGAAGCCTCCTTTCAAGAGCTCAGAAGCCTCCTTTCAAGAGGCTCAGAGCCTCCTTTCAGAGGCTCAGGAAGCCTCCTTTCAAGAGAGCTCAGAAGCCTCCTTTCAAGAAGGCTCAGAAGCCCTCCTTTCCAAGAAAGCTCAGAGCCTCCTTTCAAGAAGGCTCAGAAGCCTCCTTTCAAGAGCTCAGAAGCCTCCTTTCAAAAGAGCTCAGAAGCCTCCTTTCAAGAGCTCAGAAGCCTCCTTTCAGAGGCCTCAAGCCTCCTTTCCAAGAAAGTTCAGAAGCCTCCTTTCCAAGAGGCTCAGGAAAGCCTCCTTTCAATAGGCTCAGGCCTCCTTTCAATAGGCTCAAGCCTCCTTTCAAGAGGCTCAAGCCTTCTTTCAAGAGGCTCAGAGCCTTCTTTCAAGAGGCTCCAAGCCTCCTTTCAAAAGAGCTCAGGAAGCCTCCTTTCAAGAGAGCTCAGAAGCCTCCTTTCAAGAGGGCTCCAGAGCCTCCTTTCAAGAGCTCAGAGCCTCCTTTCAAGAGGCTCGGAAGCATCCTTTCAAGAGGCCTCAAGCCTCCTTTCAAGAAGGCTGATGATGATTTAATATTCTTGAAATTTCATCGCCGTTATTAAAAATATTTCAACGGTGAGTGCGCCGTTTTGTTTTTCTTAACTATTTTGAACTATGCACGCGAAATAATTTATGAGCATTCAATTTTACGATAAACATGAATTGTTTTACTTCCATATCCAAGATTGTGTGCTACTTTTTTTCCATTCACCCATCTAGATACATATTTGTCATTCCTTTCAAAACAATAACAGCTTGCTCCAAGGAATAAAAAAGTTCTTAGTTTTTGACAGTGGTTTTATAATAGTCTTATTATCAGACGTGAACTTGCTTTGAAGACGTTTTCAAGGGTGGGCCACTTGGTCATAACTGACTCTTGTAGCGATATTCGAAAGGTTGCAATGGAGTTTTGAGTTTTGTTGTTAGTCTTGTAAATTTACTCTCCAAAACTGCTACTAGAGTATAATCAAACTCAAGATGTTACTTGGGATGCCACATTGAAAATGCATCAATCGCCAAATAACATGACAATTTCGGCTTTTTCTCATGGGTGGTACGCTGGAAATGATTGAGTTTGTGGCGATTTACAAAATCATCCGAAAAAATGCAAATGTTACAAACATGCTATCATGGGCAGTAGGGTAAATCACTACTTGGGCCTATGGACCCCATTCCCGGCTCACTGCACAGAAAACTAATGATTTATACTGTTTGGTAGCCGTAGGTTCATGATTGATAATTTAAAAAAGTCTCCTTTTTATCGCGCACAATACTTAATATTTTTCAACCATTTATTTCACTTCTAATCGATCCAATTATAGGAAATAAAAATGTAGATTTCAAACTTTTGCTCTTCGTTGCAACACCACTGAGCCGGAGTAATTCTTTCGACTTCTACAAAACGGTATCATCAAATAAACACCTACCTGAAAATTGTCACAGTGCTCGATACAACCATTGCTTCAGGCTGTTTATTACCACACAATAATGCTAAAATCACGCACTTCGTTCTTTTCTAATTGTTCGTATCCCTAGATCTTATATAAACATATAAGAATACATTTAAAAATGTATCCTTAAACCGAACAAAAAATCACCTCGGCCCAAGAATTTCTAGCCGTACAGTGCTGCCAGAAGGCCATGAGTCTTATTTTAGTATGAAGATAATCCTTCATCGTTAATAGGAAAACTGTCTAAAACGTTGATGCTTTTATGTTATTTATAATTATCTCAATTTCAAAGACTAAAAACAATATTTTTTCAAGTATTTGGAAGGAATTTGGATGAGTGCATATATCTTCTGAACCAAATAAAAATTATTATGAATAATACCATCTGGCATCACGCTATCGTGGAACGTGCATATTTTTGTTTACGTCGCATTTTCTACCGTCCCGAGAGAGAGAATGAGAGTAAGATGTTGAGAGATTTAGTAAAATATTGAGTATGCCGAAAAGACTTGGGGTATGCCGGATAAGCAATCGCCTATGACTGAAATGAGTGCTGCACCATGTTAATTTAAATCAAATAAAAGATTTTTCGAGCGGTTTATAGCAAGAATAACTATTTTTTAAGCAGAGGTGAACCCCATCGGCCCATATTAAACGGCCACAAAATTCAGGAAAAGTAGCTCCTAGTCATAAATATCAATTAAATAATGCAGTCGTACGCATGTTAGGCCGGGAATGGGGTAAGAAACCCTATACATTCAAACTACGACTCTGACCTTTTATTTTTAATCACACAACAAAGTCTCCTGAGTAACATGGAGAGTATATTTCTATTAATCTTCAATCGAGTTCGCATCAGAGATCTTCTATATTGTTCATATAATTATGAGATAAATCTAATCAAGAGATTAAATTGCACTGTTTTTGGATGCAAAAAGAAAAACTTACTTCAAAAGGCATTGCAGCACAAAGAAAGTGTACCCTGGTCTAGAAAGCAACTTCATAGTACCAGTCACTCGTTAGCACTTGTCAGTGCTTGGGTCAACATTCTCATTATGAAAATTAGCATATTTCTAGGGAATTGTCAGCGGACAGTTTTGCTCCGGCCCGTTTCCCACAGGACCGAAAAAAGCATTGCCCACCTGGAACAACCAAATCCGGCTAAGGTCAAACCAATAACGGTAGCCCTATGAGCCTGCTGCTCCGCGGGGTCTTCGAAAAACAGTCACACTGCGCGGGCACTTCTGTTTTAATTCGTTTCGACATCTCGCTACAAGAAATTCGCTTTAAATTGTTAATTCGTCAACGGGATGACTTTCCGGATGGCAGGGTGTTTGCGCACAGCGGGAGGAAGTAGGATTTTGGCTTCTTCCGACGTCTTCGACGATGATGACGATGGCGATATATGTACGGTGTAATACACAGAGGAGCGATTCGCAGCGATGGCCAGTCAGTCAGTCAGTCAGCCAGTGGCCAGAAAAACTGGAATTCTCATGTGGTATTTAGCCAAACTACAAGCTAAAGTAGCCGATCCTGCCGACCTGCCGAAGCAAGGGAAGGTCCGGAGTCTGCGTTTGAGTGTGTGCTGAGCTCTCGCAACACGATTCCGAAAAAGACAGCAATTCATCGAAAAGGCTAACATGGCTTTTCGTAAAATAAATGTATCAAAAGAATTCTTCATCATAAAATGTCATCATTCAACTTTTGACCAGCGACAACCGTGCAAGCGCGAATGAGGAACGGCGAGAGAGCGAGGAAGCGGATGGAAGTGCTGATGAGTGCTGCGTATAGCTAAGTAGGACTAAGGGTATGCGATACAGCGTTTCAGTCGACAAAAGTAACGAAATTAAAGATGAGGCTTTCAATTCTGGTTAATCAAATCCTGAAAATTAGTTCTCTGAAAGCGACTCAAATGCTGCACTTACAGTATAAGTACATCATTATCAATTTCTATGTGTTTATGTCATTTTGCCTACAATTTGAAAATGTTATCAATAAATATGATGTAAAAAATGTACAACTGTAAAACTCCCAATTTAATTGTTTTTCATAATGCTAAAAATACTGAGAAAAAAAAAGAAATCCAAAATACCTTGTACACCTTTAACGAAGGAGCGACTGCACACATGCAAAACTCCATTTGGAAGTTGTGTTTCAGGGTGACCAGTCGGCAGTGATCCTCGACTGGCCTGGATGCGATTCGCGAATGGTTACCGCTAATTCGCTGGAAAAGGGAGCATTCAGACTCGCGATGCACCGACCGACCAAAGTATGAACGATGGTATTTTCCGTG
This sequence comes from Armigeres subalbatus, assembly GCF_024139115.2. Lineage (NCBI taxonomy): Eukaryota > Metazoa > Arthropoda > Insecta > Diptera > Culicidae > Armigeres > Armigeres subalbatus. The sequence goes on along the minus strand of NW_026942984.1, from coordinate 759,662 downwards.
GTTGTTTACCGACGACGACGGACGGCTGGCTGCGTTTGTGCGTTTCCTTCAGCCGGGATGACGGGAAATCGGAATAGCTGCTGAGGTGGGAAATGGCAGGAGATGCCGGGGGAGTGTGTCCAGGTTTCGACATGGAACGGTATGCATTGTTTTATGATGAGTTTATATCTGGAGCTCTTAATGAGGGAAAATGATGGACGCAGAACCGAATCCGAAGCGTAGAAAAATGAAATGGAAATAATTAACAACATCGCGATGCCGAACGAACGCTGAATGCAACGTGAGTTGGATTTCAGGGTTGCAGTGAAGGAATTGAAGCAGATCAGTACTGTCAGATTCCAAAACCGTTTTGTTATTGTGGATCACCACAAAATCGACGCAATGATGCTTGAAACGCAAATACGTATGATAATTCAAAGCAATTAAGGGCTTCACTTCAACCCTGATAATGTTACCATTATTGACAGTACAGGATAAATTTTGGAATTGCAAAGACAGAATCCTGGCAGTGGAGATTGAATCTCCCATGTCAATGATGCAAAGAGGATCAAGTTTAAGTACGTTCGCAGCAACTAAATGCGGAGCCTATTTTGTTCAGGAAGCATATCCATGATCATTGTACACTGATAGAATTGGACATAATAGTATCATAAGATATTCTTTTTGAAATTTAGAAAACGATAATGTGTTGATTTTCATAAGTTTTTTGTTATGGAATGCATTTAATAAGACCATCTTATGAAACATAAATTGATATATTTTGGCTTTTTCAGTCTGATATATTCAAACGGGTTTATATTCGCATTGCCCGACGTTTCGGCCCGTTTATTGGGTCTTTTCAAGGGAAAACTAAAACAGAGTGGGTTTAACATTAACGCTGTCTGCCGTTCTTCGTACATAACAACTATAAACATATATGCTAGGATTGGAACTTCTGGTATTTGAACCTGCACAACAAACATATTTAATTATACACCAGAAACATAAACATTTTTACGTATAAGACTTACATAATTTGATAGTCATTAACATAATTTTTACATTAGATGAGACACAGTTTAACATCGATATGTACACTGTACACTTAATGACTCGACAAACGGATAATTTGAAAAATCCATCATACTATGTGAATGTGGAAGTATTTTTTTGATTACATCATGAAAATTATAGCAAAATACAAAACGTTACAGTTTTGATGTAACTTTCAATGTTGTATTGTTCAACATTATGGAGCGACGCTAGCATACTTTCCGCAAAACTTGCATTGGAACACTCAGTTGGACATCAAAATAATTTTTCTCAGTGGTTGATATGATATAAAATCGTTTTCATCTTCAAAATGTAAGGTTTTTCGAAAATATGTATCACTAGTCAATACGCCTCACTGTAGGCAGGGCGATATGCCCTAACCAACTCGACACAAGCGCGGCGAGCTTGCAGCAGTTGCTTTTAAATTATGTGGAAACTATTAAAATGTAATTCAAACCTGATTAAATGGACTCATGTTGGTTTTTTAATATTAAGCACATAAGGATTTGTAACCTTTTTATTATGGGATTCATAAAATACTAATGAAGGGCTATGAAACGTCTTTGGCTAATGTGGGGCGTATTGCCCAGGCACTTTTTGAAATCTTTTTTTTTCTTTATTCAAGTGATTTTTTAATTTTGAAATTAAGTTCATCACTGACTTTTTGAAATCCATTTTCTCACGACTTTTCAAAAAAGCTTTATCACGTGTGTGAGACATATGTACCAACCGTAGGGATTTTCGGATTACGCTAGCAATAACCGAACGCGCTTACAGGTAGAATGCTAGATAGATACTGATATATTCTTCCCAAGCAATAGTGAGTATGGGGTATAGATTTAGTGGAGAGAATAAATGAGAGAGGCAGTCTTAAACTGCTATAAAGTTCACTAGGACCTGATGGTCAATTGTAACAGTTCGGACACCCAGAACATTAAGATGTCCCCATCATAATTGGCGAAATATATAAATTCAACTTTTAGCTAATTCACTCGGGCGTATTCATTGCTCCGCTTCTTCTTCTTCTTCTATCTCAGCTGCGACATCCATCTCGTCCAGGTCGGCGAGAGAACACCAACGCTTCATTCGATCTGCTGAGTACACTGTTTGAAACGTTCTTTCTGCACGATCAGAGCCAGGCATATCTTCGATTTGATAACGATCGTTGTTCAGTACCCTCGTTACTATGAAAGGACCCTTATAACGGGGCTCTAACTTTCGGCTGTCCCCTGATGCATATTGATCCTTCTTCACTAATACCAGGTCGTCTACTTTGTACTGGTTCGCCTTCCTTCTTTGTTGGTCGAAATACTTCTTTTGGTTTATCTGCTTCTGCTCAATTGCGCTTGCTGCTTTGGCTCGAATTTCCTCTGCATTCGGTACGATGTGCTCAGCTTCATCATGTAAAGTGACAATTAGTTCATTGAACGTGTAATCCCGCGGCTTGAAGGACAGAACTAGCGATGATGGCGTTACTCCGGTAGTCGAATTAGGAGCATTGTTGATCGACCACTGAATTTGTTTGACTTTATTGTCCCATTTTCGGTTGTCAGGATCTACCATACTGCGCAGTGCTGTTAAGATTGTCTTATTGCTCCGTTCTACCTGACCGTTCCCTCGAGGCGTACCTACGGCGATCTTCGTATGTTCCAGTCCATGTTCTCGACAGTAGCTTTTGAATGCATTTGACGTGAAGGCTGTCCCTCTATCTGTGATCAAACGTGCCGGCTGTCCAAATACCGCCGCTACTTCTTCCAGTATGTTGAGTACCGGTTCTGTCTGTGTTGACTTTACTGCTCTAATGATGACGAATTTCGAGAAACCGCAAATATGCACAAGAAGGTGTTCATTTCCCTTCGATGAACGTTGGAATGGTCCTAGATGGTCTAGATGAATCGTGTGGAATGGTCTCGGCGTTTTAGGGATCGGGTGTAGAAACCCTTCCTCTCTCCCAACTTTCCCTTTGTAGAATGCACATTTTGGACAGGCAGCTATGAACGATTTCACATATTTCCTCATTTTAGGGAACCAGAATAACTCTTTAATCATCTGCAGCACCTTCTCTTCAGCAAAATGTCCACGATCGTCATGGAAGCTTTTCACCACTCGCCATCGTATTTTCACAGGAACCACCCAGCAGCTCACCATTCCACATTGGTCCAGGGAGCATACAAAGCGGTAATAAGTTGTTCAAGCCGAACATAGCAGAGAAGAAAAAAAATTGTTCTACAAAGTTGCTCCTAACAGTGAGGGCTTTTGAGGTTTTCATAAAAAGTTAGGGTGGGCCACATTTGAAAAAATTAAATATAAAACTTTTTAATTTGCAGAGATACGGCTATACAAGGTTCCGCGAAGTTATAGTTCAGCCAGATTCCAAGAATTTTGCTAAGAAATTATTTCTCTAGCTCTTAAATTGACTGATTTAGAGCAATTTTCCCAAGTTTACTTAGGGTGACCCTCAAAAAACAGTTTTTTGCTCTAACTTTTTGTTTCAAATTTCTCAGCAATGTGATGTTCAGAGCACTTTTTGTGCTTTGCAGGGCGCAACTTTTCATGGACTTAGCGTTGCCATATCTCATGCGGATCAAAAGTTATTGAGGTTTTTCTTCGAAAAAAACGTTTTTTTCTAACGGCTGTATCTATGAATGGCGCAAACATTTTTTCAATCTGTTTTCTCGACCTTATTCTACTACTTTCAGGCTTCATTTCGGAGTGTTTAAATCGAGGGGATAATTGAAAATAACCCCATATTATTGCATTGAAAAATTACCGTTTTTTCCATTTTTAAGCACTAATTTGCTATTTTTAAGTGTTTTGCTTCCATGGCTTACTTTGTGATATGGCAAACGCCACACCATTTAGTTATAGAGCCTGAGCAGAAGCTAATATCTTGAAAACAGCAGTTTTTATGAACTTGATATGAATAAGAGGTAACATGACAAAAAATAATAACAAAAATTAATATCCAAAATAAATACTTTAGGCATAACATTATCAGATATTTTAATACAAAACAAAAAATAATTATGTTTTGCCTTTGATATTGTAATAACAACATATGTTATGCTTTGAATATTTTGTATATTACTTTTTGTTATTTCGTATCTTATACAAGTCAGTAATTTTCGCTGAGACCGAGCCACTATTTGCACGAGGTCTTTGAAAATGCCCAAATTTATGTTCATTAGAATGCTTTCGGCGAGTTTATTAGGGATCCGAGTTAAATTTTTCAGAAAGATGGACCCCTCGTTAGTTATGGCCGAAATCACTTGTATGAACTCCTCGATTTTTGTCAATTCTTAATTTACCAAAACTGTCATAACTCTAACATTTCTCAACCGATCTTATGGATCAGCGTATCGTTGGAAAGAAGAAGAGTGTATCCTCAATTTGCAATAGTAACAAACAATGGGGCAGCCATATTTGATTTGGCTGCCATCTTGGATTTATTTTTTAAACTATTTTTCCGCTAGATTTGCAATCACCGATTTTGAATATCACCACATCGATGGAAATCTTTGCTTATATAGAGCTTTCTGTTCAAAAATCTCAGGTCTATGTTTTTTCTATCAAAAGTTTTGTACGATTCAGCAAACTATTTTTTAAGGCCCATCTGACGAAAGAACATTATTTATACAAACAATATGAGACTACGACATTAGTTCATTGATTTCATACACTATTCTACGCTAAATATATTTTGAAAATGAAGAGCATGTCTACAGCAGTAATTTATTTGGAAGGCTCAAAACTTTAATCAAATACCAAATCCAATATGGCTGCCTCATTGTTATTATTGCAAATTGAGGATACACTCTTCTTCTTTCCAACGATACGCTGATCCATAAGATCGGTTGAGAAATGTTGGAGTTATGACAGTGTTGGTGAATCAAGAATTGACAAAAATCGAGGGGTCCATAAAAGTGATTTCGTCCATAACTAACGAGGGTTCCATCTTTCTGAAAAATTTAACTCGGATCCCTAATATACTCGCCGAAAGCATTCTAATGAACATAAATTTGGGCATTTTCAAAGACCTCGTGCAAATAGTGGCTCGGTCTCAGCGAAAATTACTGACATGGATAAGATACGAAATAACAAAAAGTAATATACAAAATATTCAAAGCATAACATATGTTGTTATTACAATATCAAAGGCAAAACATAATTATTTTTTGTTTTGTATTATAATATCTGATAATGTTATGCCTAAAGTATTTATTTTGGATATTAATTTTTGTTATTATTTTTTGTCATGTTACCTCTTATTCATATCAAGTTCATAAAAACTGCTGTTTTCAAGATATTAGCTTCTGCTCAGGCTCTATAACTAAATGGTGTGGCGTTTGCCACATCACAAAGTAAGCCATGGAAGCAAAACACATAAAAATAGCAAATTAGTGCTTGAAAATGGAAAAAACGGTAATTTTTCAATGCAATAATATGGGGTTATTTTCAATTATCCCCTTGATTTAAACACCTTGAAATGAAGCCTGAAAGTAGTAGAATAAGGTCGAGAAAACAGATTGAAAAAATGTTTGCGCCATTCATAGATACAGCCGTTAGAAGAAAACGTTTTTTTCGAAGAAAAACCTCAATAACTTTTGATCCGCATGAGATATGGCAACGCTAAGTCCATGAAAAGTTGCGCCCTGCAAAGCACAAAAAGTGCTCTGAACATCACATTGCTGAGAAATTTGAAACAAAAAAGTTAGAGCAAAAAAACTGTTTTTTTGAGGGTCACCCTAAGTAAACTTGGGAAAATTGCTCTAAATCAGTCAATTTAAGAGCTAGAGAAATAATTTTTTTAGCAAAATTCTTGGAATCTGGCTGAACTATAACTTCGCGGAACATTGTATAGCCGTATCTCTGCAAATGAAAAAGTTTTATATTTAATTTTTTTCAAATGTGGCCCACCCTAATTTTTATGAAAACCTCAAAAAGCCCCTCACCGTTAGGAGCAACTTTGTAGAACAAAGTTTTTTTCTATCTCTGCTATGTTCGGCTTTAACAACTTATTACCGCTTTGTATGCTACCTGGACCACTGTGGCATTCACCAGACGATATAATCGATGATTATTTAACACGTAACACTGATGTGTTTGACGATCTTCATCTGTCAATGGATCACGAGCCAATGTATCGATGATTGTCTTCAGTTTAGGGTCTTGACGCTGTAGGGATACCAGGAAGTCGTTGTTGCTAATCTCAATCGCCAACATCCTCTCAACCACCGTTTCCATCTCTTGGGGATCTTCTACCGGATTTCGGCTTAGAGCGTCAGCATGTTTCATACCACTTCCACTCCGATGTTCTAGTGTAAAGTCATATTCTTGCAATTTAAGGAAATATCTTGCCACACGTTGATCCATTTCTCGTTTTCGGTAAGCATCACGTACCGCCGAACAGTCGGTGCGAATCACGAAAAACCGTCCCAACAAATACAGACGAAACCGCTCCACACTTGCCACAATCGCCAGCATTTCCAGATCATAACTATGATATTTTGCCTCCGTTTCACTAGTCTTCCGACTGAAAAATCCCAATGGCCGCCACCCCGATTCACACTTCATCAGCAGTATTCCCGCGAAACCGGAACTTGATGCATCCGTATGGAGTTCCAGATCTGCTGATGGATCATATAACGCTAACAGTGGTCGCGTCGTCAGTGCCCCTTTAATCTGGGCGAATGATTGAGATTGCAATTCACCCCAATCGAACAAGGCATCTTTTCTTAAAAGCTGGTACAAAGGCGCGGCAATTAGGCTGAAGTTTCTAACAAACCGCCGAAAAAATCCTGCTAGCCCCAGGAACTGCCTCACTTCGTGCACTGAACCGGGAACTGGGAATTTTTTGACAGCCAAAATTTTTTCTTCACCTGGTCTAATGCCTTCTCCAGTCACTTCGAAGCCAAGGAACACGACTTTCTTCACGAAAAAATGGCTTTTCTTTAGGTTAATCGTAAAACCTTCGTCCTGAATTATTTCCAGGAGCGTCACAAACTTCTCTAACACTTCAGTTTCTTCTTGCCCAGCGACCAGCAAATCGTCAATATAAGCTACTCCGCATCTACGTGCCCGTTCTACTATTTTATTCACTGCTCGTTGGAAAACAGCGCATCCGTTTGCCAATCCAAAAGGCATTCTTACGAACCGATAATGGCCTTCGTTCGTGCTAAATGCGGTATAGTTTTGACTTTGCTCGTCCAAAGGGATCTGGTAGTATCCACTATAGAGATCCACCGATATGAACACTTTTGCGCCGGTGAGTTTATTCAAGCACGTTTCAACGTCAGGCATAGGAAACCTATCCTTCACAGTTTTTGCATTTAACAACCGGTAATCTACTGCCATTCGAAACTGTTGAGTATGGGGTATAGATTTAGTGGAGAGAATAAATGAGAGAGGCAGTCTAAAACTGCTATAAAGTTCACTAGGACCTGATGGTCAATTGTAACACGTGTTATCTGTAATATTTTTATATGACTACTCACGGGCAATGCATTTGCGACTTCCTGAGCTACCAAATAACACAAAGTTTGCATAAATTGCATTGAAAAGTGAAAAGTTATCAAGGTATTGCCTTAGGGGGGCATATTATACCGTCTTACCCTAGTTAAGGACAAGCATCACATAATCCAAATTTAAAAGTACTCGTGTTATGGTAAGACGGTATAATATGCCCCCCTAAGGCAACTCCTTGATAACTTTTTACTTTTCAACGCAATTTATGCAAACTTTGTGTTATTTGCTAGTTCAGGAAGTCGCAAATGCATTGGCGGTGAGTAGTCATATAAAAATATTACAGAGAATACGTAATAAAGCTTTTTTGAAAAGTCGTGAAAAATTGATTTCAAAAAGTGCCTGGGCAATACGCCCCACCTTAGCCAAAGACGTTTCGTAGCCCTGTATTAGTATTTTATCAATCCCATAATAAAAAGGTTACGAATCCTCATGTGCTTGACATTAAAAATCCAACATAAGTCCATTTAATCAGGTTTGAATTACATTTCAATAGTTTGCATATAATTTGGAAGCAACTGCTGCAAGCTCGCCGCGCTTGTGTCCAGTTGGTAAGGGCATATTGTCCTGCTTACACTGGGGCGTTTTGACCAGTGAAACATATTTTTGAAAAACGTTATATTTTTGAAGATGGAAGCAATTTTATATCATATTAACCACTGAGAAAAGTGTTTTTGTTGCCCAACTGAGAGTTCCAGTGCAAGTTTTACGGACAGTATGCTAGCGTCGATCCAGAATGATGAGCAAACAAACATTGAAAGTTACATCAAAACTGTAACATTTTGTATTTTTCTATTATATTTATTACGTAATACAAAAATACTCCCATATTCACATAGGATGATGGTTTTACAAATATTTATAGGTTTCTAGGTTTCTTTCTAAAGTTTTCTAGAAATCAAAGTGGGGCGTTTTGGCCAGGTGGGGCGCATTATACCGTCTTACCCTATCAAGGGCACACCACTCAATACAGAAGCAACGCACAATTCGGCACCAACATTTCAAAAGGGCGAAACTGCTTTTGTAAACAAAAGCTTCTCACGTCGCTGGTGGCCTAATTTGAGCCCACCCACAACGTCCAGCACCATTGATTGAAAGAAGAGGATTCGCTGCTTCCATCAGTGGCGTTGGATTGGGTGGGTGGGCTCAAATTAGCCCACCAGCGACGTGAGAAGCTGTTGTTTACCAAAGCAGTTTCGCCCTTTTGAAATGTTGATGCCGAATTGTCATTTTCATTATTTCAGCTTTGCTGCGTCGCAGCATGCGTGGAATATTAAAAATGACATTTATGCGTTGCTTCTGTATTGAGTGGTGCGCCCTAGAAACCGGAGTACTTTCAAACTTGGACTTCGTGAGGAATGTTCTTAAGATATCGAATCAGTCTTTGGAAAAGTACGTAAGACACGCGTTGCTTTTCCGTTTTTGTATCATCATGAATATGGCGTCGTTCGAACATCTGATCTGGCCAATTGAGAATCGTAGTAGCCAAGACTTATGGACAGACGTGTTTTTTAACAGCTGATTTTTGTCGCTGCCGAAAGACATTTTTACGGCTAGCAAACACCTTCAAGTTCTCCGATACGGCTGGTGATGAATGTGGACAAAAGCAGTAATGTGACCAATAATGGACCGACAATAACGATCGAAGCTACTGCGATCGAAGTTGCGCCCGGGCACTCCGTTTGATCCTATCAGATGAGGACATGTGTTGGAAATGGAGATACCCCCGAAGGTCCTTACAGCGTTTTTCTGGCGCAGCATGAATTTGCTATATCTGCCCCCCCTTGGAATATAATGAACTGGTCAGGATATTGGAACTGTCCTCGAAAAAATCAACCCATAGTTGAACAAACGTTCGAGGGAAGATCCGATAAAGTTGCAGTATTTCAGAAGGACTTGGTGATAACATACATGCACGGAATGGGTACTGTGTTTCCGGAAGTAAGGTCAGAATATTTTTTCCTTGTATTTTTAGTATTTTAGTCTACTAATGTGTTAAGGAACTACTATACTATATAATATTCAGTAATGAAGACTTCGAATAATAGTGTAGTGTTGATTAAAATTATTCATCCATCAATTTCCGGTTTATTGCAAAACTAATACATTTTTCAAATCGTTTCGATCGTGGCTTTCCAACGACGGTTCACTCGACGTCTTATAGATGTCGGACCCAACGGTCACGAAGCTTGGTACCACGTGCTTCAAACAGTGCACCAACTCCGCACAAACAGCTCACGAGAACGGGCTTCTGTCCTGCTCAACGTGGCTGACTTTATTATTTGCTCGAATATATTACAGTTAATTAACTAGGCTCACCTGAGTTAAGAGTCGAAAATATTAACAAGGTTCGCAACAATTTCAGTCTTAAACTGTATCACACTCGATAAATGTATAAACTAAATGCAAAGGTAAGCATGAGATCTAATATTTAAGAAAATAAACTTAATCGGACGCGAGCTTACTCCGAGTTTAGTATGGCGTCGCTCAAATTCACTTTTAAAAAAGACGGTAAGTTATCTCTGGCTGTTTTACAACGACGCATTAGATCATGAACGACGCAATAAATTCAAATTTCTAATCTTTCTGTGCTACTTCAGTTCTTGACACATATGTGGCTAATATAGGTTACTGTCTTTGCTAGACTTTCAAATCCACTGACCGCGTCGTCACGTCAGGGTACATGAAAACTTACATTGAACATTACACAGCACGAAATCAGACAGCAAAATACGCGAAACATAAATTAAACGACAAACGCTTTAAGTGGAGTTCACAATGTTCTTACAATAGCATTCAAAAAGATACCTCTAGGACATGATACATCCGGTTCCGTTCTATACAAATTTGAGATCAGGACGGATTTGCTGTTATTTGGCAAAGCACGTGGTTTGGTTTTAAGCGGGAAATTTTCACTATCTTTAAACCCGGTGGCTAACTTGATATTTACCTGTGTTTACCTTACGTTTACAGTCGAGTCTGCAAGAGTAATTTTACTTTATCATCTCAGCATTCCTGGATTCAACTATCTTTACTGAAATATCTTAATATCTATTTTCGAGTATTTTTTAATCACATTATTTGAAAAACAAATCGTATGTTTCACTATTCCATGAATTTCATATTCTACATAAATGTATTAAACATTTTCGTCATACCTTTCTTGCATTTGAGAAAAGAGTTATCTAATAAAATACAATTAGAATATTTGTTTGCAATCTATTGTGGTATACCTTGTTTCCAACATGAAAACATCCTGTACCGGATCCAGAATACGATTTATCATTTCCGTATAGGTCTTAACATGCAAGGCGTGTCATAATAATCATTATATTCATTTTATAGATCGTGATCTCATGAATGGCTAATCTATAATATAATACAATTGTTTTGCTCTTACCACATCATGCATCATATAATTTCTAAAAACTTACAATATTTTTCAAATTGGATGGGCACAATCAGAGTACACAAAAATCTAGTGTTATAATTTTTGATACTGCTTTCATTCTTCTTATCTCATCTATTCAGGATTCAAGAACTCTATTCTAAATTTACAATTCAAAACGAAACATATTTCCTGAATTCAACAAGGATATTCCTCGACGAATAATTGGCTTTTCCATCCTTGAAGACAACTACTTATATAAAGCATGCTGATATTGAAGAGACAGTCTCGCCGATCCAGGACAAACATGTGGAAATTCGGTGAGAGAATTCCATTGTATATATTCCATTGTATATATAACATCGAAACCATATGATTATATAAAAGTACCATCAGGGCACCCGATTGAAGCGATTTGTATAGGAAGAGTGGAATCGCTAACTTCCTATTCTAGTGGATAAAGGGCGGGCTCTTCTCCCCATCTATTGGGTCAATCTGAGAAATGAGGGCTGGATTATATTATTGAATGTACGAACTTTCTTCTGGAAGGAGATTCTCTATTAATCCCGTGGATTCGCATAAGTGTCTCTGCTTATGGAACCACCCCACCCATTTTTGGCTTTTCATACAGGAGTTTGATGAAATATAAACAATAATATAATCATGCTCAAATCGTTTGTCAGATATGGCCAATGCTATCGGCAGGTGCCTTGCTACAATAGATGGTAGTATCATCATCATCATCATCATGAATCTGGCGTCGTTCAAAAGAAATAATTAGTCGCTTACCAAGGCGATTTCCAATATATTTCTTTCCCAGCTAACATTCTATTCCTTTCCAGTGCGCTCATGGAAATGAAGTGGATTCCTCGGTCTCTTGTAGCAATGAGTGTCGAACTAATTTTTCTCCCCTTATCCTAATTGACTGTGAGGACGTGAGCGGCATCGTTCATTTCATTTATTTAGTCTACATCTAAACAGATAACACTGAATCGACAATTTGACGCCACAATACACGGTTCGAGGTCGCATCTCTCCATCTTCGAATATACTCCACGCTCGCCAAGTCGTTTTGCACCTGGTCTGCCCATCTCGCTCGCTGCGCTCCACGCCGTCACCTGTCGGATCGGAAGCGAACACCATCTTTGCAGGGTTGCTGTCCGGCATTCTTGCAACATGTCCTGCCCATCGTACCCTTCCGGCTTTAGCTACCTTCTGGATACTGGGTTCGCCGTAGAGTTGGGCGAGCTCGTGGTTCATTCTTCGCCGCCACATACCGTCTTCTTGCACACCGCCAAAGATGGTCCTAAGCACCCCTGAATACTCCGAGTGTTTGCAAGTCCTCCTCGAGCATTATCCATGCTACATGACCGGTCTTATTAGCGTCTTGTACATGACACATTTGGTGCGGAGGCGAATCTTCTTTGACCGCAGTTTCTTCTGGAGCCCGTAGTAGGCCCGACTTCCACAGATGATGCGCCTTCGTATTTCACGACATTGTTATCAGCCGTTAGCAAGGATCCGAGGTAGACAAATTCCTCGACCACCTCGCAGGTATCCCCGTCTATAGTAACACTGCTTCCCAGGCGGGCCCTGTCGCGCTCGGTTCCGCCAACAAGCATGTACTTTGTCTTTGAAGTATTCACCACCAGTCAAACTTTTGTTGCTTCACGTTTCAGGCGGGTGTACAGTTCTGCCACCTTTGCAAATGTTCGGCTGACAATGTCCATGTCATCAGCGAAACAAATAAATTGACTGAATCTGTTGAAAATCGTACCCCGACTGTTACACCCGGCTCTCCGCATGACACCTTCTAGCGCAATGTTGAACAACAGGCACGAGAGTCCATCACCTTGTCTTAGTCCCCGGCGCGATTCGAACGAACTGGAGTCTTCTTCTTCTTCTTCTTATTGGCATTACATCCCCACACTGGGACAGAGCCGCCTCGCAGCTTAGTGTTCATTAAGCACTTCCACAGTTATTAACTGCAAGGTTTCTAAGCCAGGTTACCATTTTTGCATTCGTATATCATGAGGCTAACATGATGATACTTTTATGCCCAGGGAAGTCGAGACAATTTCCAATCCGAAAATTGCCTAGACCGGCACCGGGAATCGAACCCAGCCACCCTTAGCATGGTCTTGCTTTGTAGCCGGACTGGAGTGTTCACCGGAAATCTTTACACCGTTGTTTTGATCAGTCTGGTAAGCTTCCCAGCGAAGCTGTTCTCGTCCCTAATTTTCCATAGCTCTACGCGGTCTATACTGTCGTATGCCGCCTTGAAATCAACGAACAGATGGTGCGTTGGGACCTGGTATTCACGGCATTTTTGAAGGATTTGCCGTACAGTAAAGATCTGGTCCGTTGTCGAGCGGCCGTCAACGAAGCCGGCTTGATAACTTCCCACGAACTCATTCACTAATGGTGACAGACTACAGAAGATGATCTGGGATATCACTTTGTAGGCGGCATTAAGGATAGTGTTCACTCGAAAGTTCTCACACTCCAACTTGTCGCCTTTTTTGTAGATGGGGCATATAACCCCTTCCTTCCACTCCTCCGGTAGCTGTTCAGTTTCCTAGATTCTGGCTATCAATTTGTGCAGGCAAGTGGCTAGCTTTTCCGGGCCCATCTTGATGAGCTCAGCTCCGATACTATCCTTACCAGCTGCTTTATTGGTCTTTAGCTGTTGGATGGCATCCTTAAATTCCCTCAAGATGGGGCTGGTTGGCTTCCATCGTCCGCTGAACTGACGTAGTCTTCTCTTCCGCTGCCTTGACATTCACTTCCTGTACTCTCAGCGCCATTCAAATGTTCCTCGTAGTGCTGCTTCCACCTTTCGATCACCACACGTTCGTTCGTCAAAATGCTCCCATCCTTATCCCTCCACATTTCGGCTCGCGGCACAACGCCTTTGCGGGATGCGTTGAGCTTCTGATAGAGCTTGCGTGTTACTTGAGAATGGCACAGCTGTTCCATCTCCTCGCACTCCGCTTGTTCCAGGCGGCGTTTTTTTCCTGAAAAAGGCGGGCCTGCTGTCTCCGCTTCCGTCTATAACGTTCCACGTTCTGCCAGGTACCTTGCTGAAGCGCGACCGCGCTGCGTCCTTCTCCTCCAGAATCTATCTGCAGTCTTCGTCGAACTAATCGTTTCGTCGACTTCGTCCCACATACCCGAAGTTGTTCTCCGCTGCGTCGGTAATGGCTGTTTTTACTGTATTCCTGCAGTTCTCAAGAGGGACCCCATCGAGCTTACCCTCTTTCCGGCAACTTTATTGGCCTTGTTGTTTTCAATTTTTTTGCAGCGAGAAAGAGACAAAGCAGTCCGTGCAGTGCCCGACGGTCGATTTTTTTACAACATTTTATAAAAATCACTTTTCCTGGCTTTTCCTGGCAACCAGAGATTGCAACATTTTATTGCAATCTCGCATTAGTTTCGTGTACAGTTTGCCATAATTTGCGACATATGCTCAGATTGTATTAAGTAAACGGCAGGCCCTTGCATTAGGTCTCCGGCCACGAGAAAATAAGAACTGGCTATGTGTTAGTGTCTACATTGAATCTAATTTTACACTCCCCCATCGAGGAGTGCAATGCTGTATACTTCGACAACCTCAGCAACCATACAAAAAACTTCGGTCAAAGACGGGAATCGAACCCGGACCCTCCACCCTAAGCACATCTTGACTGATGCGCCAACCATCTGGACTATTTACCAGATGAAGAACGACTTGCCCAAAGGCAATCATAATCCACGTTTCATGCTATGCGGATGTGACAAGTGGAAGGGTAACGGTAACAGGGATAGCAATGAATGATACGAGTGGAATAAGCATCATGCATATTTGTGTCCTTTTCCGTTATCAAGCTAAATGGAATCAGGAAGACTGTGTGGGTTAAAGTCATATTGCTGAACACGATTCATATACTTGTTCAAGGAGGAGCCAACGAGATTCGTTTGGATGTATTGATCGAAACCAAATAAACCGACTTAATGCAATGAGCTGTATTAACAAGTATGACATTCTCTGATCGGTCTGAATGCGAGATTTGATACAAAATGCTTAATACAAAGAATGTCACACAGAATTGTTTTGGGTGAATACTCTGTTTTTTTTTATTTAAATTTCTATGTTGAAAAACTCTTTCTTGCGCTGTTAATCTAGAAGTTATTGCTCCGTTCTTTAGAAATAGATGTTTGCCTTGAAATAGTGATGGGTTTGATTCTTCTTAAAATCAGTCATGTTTCCAAATGAAATATGGCGTCTTTAATAAACTGATAAAAGATATTTTTTAAACATTTTCGATTGTAAAACTACGAATCAAACTGGCAACTGAGCAAGACTGGTACATACAGCTAGTATTTCAATAAAACTACAGGCTGTAAATAAATCCAACCGAAGGAATCACAAGTTTAATATTTTTTCCACTGAATTATAAAAAGCCTAGATTGTAGTACGATTTAGTAAAACATGTTTCAGAAAACAAATTGGTTACATATAAGGAAGCTTCATCACTGTGAAACCTTTACTCTTCAAACAGGTCCCATAAAGCTTATGTGAGGAAAGAAGGAACCGGAATGGAAACCGCCATCTACCACTGCGATATTGCATCGCGGCAAAAAAATCTCCCCGGCTTAAAACTAAAGAGATAATTACGTTCAAAGAAATCAAATTCAAATAAAGTTAAACGAAAATGATCGATGGACCACGGTTCGGTTGGTATGACCGTCGGTCGCCCGTCCATCCATCCGTTCTCCCGTCATCATGTCGCGAGACGAGATTTCTTCCTCCGCATTGCGACGGCCACAACCGCCGAGGAAGTCCCGGAGGAGGACAGCGAAGGACCTCTACCACGTCAGCTCGTCATGTGGCATTTGTACTTTCGGTCGTTGCGAATGAATGTCTTTTGTGTCCAGCGCGAGCGTCTTTGGTTTTCATTCCTTTCTGACTGTGCGCATGACTGGAACTGAACTTGAAACCTCCCGCCGTCATCGTCCCCAACGCCGAGGGCGAGGAGCAACGCGGTCTTACGGAATGCCGACTGCCGAAAAGCGCCGCCAGGCAGCAGACAATATGCGAGATGAAGTTTCAGGAAATCCATCATTTGACAGCTCGCCGGCCGTCCTGTTTTGTGACGGCGGGCGGAGTGCTGTCGTCATCGCAGAAGGAACGCACGCCGAAATCTGCACCATTTAAGGCTCGTCCGCGTTAAACGTCACGTCGTTGGCGTGTCTCTTCTCTTGTTACGTTAGCATCGTTGTCAAAACCTGGCCGTCTAGTTGGTTCACAGGAGTGTGACTTAGCGGACGATTAACCCACATGAGCCGAACAAACAGGCGCAGCGTTCCGCCACCATCAACCGAAAGACTGAACCGGCTGGTTGAAACCCTTTCGAGCATATTGCACTTATTTCAGGGCTGGTAGAGTGGTGTGTACTGCGTATTGAAATTTGCAATCCAGTATACACCGTACAATTTTCCAAACGATAATTTAGTTAATCTCTACTGTCTACACATCTTCGTATTGAACGTACAATATTTGTTTGATTGAATATATTGAACATAAATAAAAGATACCTACCTCTAATATATTTTACCTTCTTGAGGCCACAAGTGAAACATCATAGCTAGGTGTCGACAATTACAGTCTAAAGATATTGTTCGTTCAGATAATGCCGAAAAATTATGGCAGTATTTATTTTTATAATATTTTTATCCTAGTGATTTAAAAAAATGATATTTGGGAAAATAAATTTAAATACTGCATATCTAAGCATCAAAACATATACACACAAAACACTGTAGAGGTTGCTAAGGATTATTTTAAGAAAAAGACCTGAGTTTCAGCAGATAACTAATCCGTTTGATTTTACCATGCAATGGAATAAATTGAAAAAATTCTTAGCACTTAGTGTTTATTAGGAACGTACACACGGTTTATAACATTGACTCCACCTTTCGTTTATTCAAACATCCATCAAGTTTTACAACAGCGGCACGAACAATCAATTTATTTGACCAACAATATCACACACGAACGACCAGCGTCAACTGAGCACCAACCACAAAAAATATGGGGTTTTTCACTACAATGCTCAAACATGTTCGCGAACCTGACCACCCCCGACAACTCAAACCAAAACCGTTTTAATTTTATCCAACCGAACGCCAACTGTCAAATGGTTGTCGAACAACTTACACACGTTCAAACAAAGCAGCAACCGAAGCGTCTTGGGGCGGAGTCAATATTCGTCAAACTGCTTGACTGGTGTACGTTGCATTAAGCACTTCCACAGTTGTTAACTGCGAGGTTTCTAAGCCACCATCATTGTTGCATTATCAAGCGATGCACAACGATTATACTTATGCCCAGGAAGTCGAGACAATCTACAAACCGAAAATAGAACAATCCTCAGAATGGTTTTGCTTTGTTGCTGCGCATCTTACCGCTGGCTAAGAGGCCCTGCTTAGTTTACAAAATTGTATTTTTACCCACGATTTTTTTTCTGTTTTAATTATTGAATGAATAAAAAACGGGTTCAATATGGGAATTTAACACAAAGTTTTCTACCTGAAATATTCCATCCCGAAAGATCCCTACGGTTTGAATCCTGTTCTATATTCATTTTTTTTTACTAATCGTAGACAGCTTAAAATTATATTTCGACAAGGTGATCACCAGCCCGTGATTGAGCAGCAATCACCACTCGAACGAGAGGAGAGAGAAGTACGAATAAGCGTGTACATTTGGTTAACATTAAAATTAATTAAAACAATATAACGAAATATGAAAGTTGATGCATGAATGGGGTTTTGCGATTGTTTTATTTTCCTTTCAATTTTGCCTAAAACTGAACGAGGTCACAACAGAAACAATCTTTCTCTACCAGCACAAAGCTTCAACAGACCACGTTGCTTCTTTGAAAGAAATATAGCTTTGTTGGTCCCTGATTGCTTCTGGAATAAGATGTTTTTATGTACAGCGAGAGAAAATATGCAATGGGTTAAACGACAGTCCTTTTTTGATGGGATAATTGATCACACCTTATGATAGTAGTGGTACGCCCATCTGTCTTTCTAACGTATGTTCCAACAAGGGTACGGAACTGGCTCATACTTAGCTAGTCTAGAGGATGTGTTATAGAATGCCTTTAGTTAAGGAAAGTATGCCAAATTAGTCTTCTGACATAACGCCAACAAACAATTTAGCTGAAGAAGCTAGATTTCTAGCTGAAGAAGGCTATTTAGTTGAATAATGTCTATCAGCTTCAATGTTTGTTGAAGGCGTTGAACCGCACTAGGTCCCTCCTAGCATTGAGGCAGTTAGTGGATTGGGGCTTCTTCGAAATATGCTAGTCTTCATCCGAAACTTTCTGTCGCGTTGGTCCTAAGAGTATTTCAGTGGTGCTATCAATATGCCAAAGGTCAAGGCCGAATGGATTATGCCGAACGATTATTTTGCAAATAAGAAATGAGAAGTTTGGTCGTTTGGTGCAACCCATTCAGCCAATTCCTTTGCCGAAGACCACTAGGCTGAAAGTTGTTTGGCCGAATATACCATTTGGTCGAAAAACATTTCATTAGGCCGAAAGTTCGAACAGGTCATTTGCTTGAACAGGTCATTTGACGAACAGGTCATTTGATCGAACAGGTCATTTGGGCGAACAAGTCATTTGGCAGAAAGGTCCTTTGACCGGACAAGTCGTTTGGCGAACAGCTCATTTGGCCGAAAAGGTTATTTGACCGAACAAGTCATTCAGCTGAATAGGTCGTTCAACCGAATATTCCATTTGGCTGCTATTAGTACCCACTTCTCACTTTTCAATCATCATTTCTCATTTCACTGCTAAGAGAGAGTCTTTACTTTGTTGTTCCCACTTTCAAAGTGACAAGTTATAAGTAGTTGGGAAGTGAGAAGTGAGACTTCCACTTCGCACTTCTCACTCCATATTTCCACTTCCTACTTCCACTATGAAAGTGGGTAGGGCGAAATGACGAATTGAGACGTCTCTCTTCCACTTCACACTTCTCACTTTCGCAGTGGGAGAAGTGAGATATCTCACTTCGCACTAATCATTTCTACTTTTTACTTTTCATTAAGAAGTACTAGTGAGTAGGAAGACGTCTCATTTCTCAATTCAATGACTTGTACGGCCCAATGGCTTGTCTGGCCCAATGACTTGTTCGGCCCAATGACTTGTTCGGCCCAATGACATGTTCGGGCCTAATGACTTGTTCGGCCCAATTAATTGACCATCTGGCCCAATTAATTGGACTGTTCGGCCCAAGGACTTGTTCGGCCCAAGGATTGTTCGGCCCAATTAATTGAATTCTTGTTCGTCCCAGATTTGTCGCCCAAGGACATTCGGCCCAAGGACTGATTCGACCATGACCTGCTTCGGCCCAATGACT
>NW_026942984.1:720135-740283 GCF_024139115.2 Armigeres subalbatus | reverse complement strand
AATCGACTGTTTGTAAACGCAAACGTGACCTGGTCTTATTGTGTAGGGGTATCGCGCCTATTAGAGAGTAGGATATTGAGTGTTCGAGTCCTCCAAGACAGTGGATTCTTTCTCGAAAATTTAGTATCAATTTGTCAATTTCGAAACATGTACTGGCTTATGCGCAGCCAAGTTAGTTAACAAAACATGTTTTCTGTACGACCGAGTTGCTAAAATATGCATAATTTTAAATTATTTTCTTGATGTTTATCCATAGTTTTCCATAAAAAAACTTCCGATAAGTTTTACACCGCCTAATCGTAAGCCGATGTGGCCAGTGTTCTTATATAACCAGGGTTCTTAAAGCCTGTCCACGTTAAATTTCGGACACTTAGCTAATGTCCAATCGATCTGTCGTCGTTTCGGCAGTTTGGGCATGTTTAAAATACGCTGAAAGCAGCACATAAAGCAGACAGATTCAGTTCTCATGTAAATTGATCGTCTCAGTGGATTGTGAAAATTTTCAAAAATCGCATTTTAAGATTGGTGTCCGAAATTTAACGTGGACAGGCTTTATATTGTATTCACCTTGGACTTGGCTAAAATTTTGTATAGCATCAGAGCGTTAGGCACGCCAAGGCATTCTGGAATAACAAGTTATCTATGCTCAAACAGATCTATGAGTTGAAGCTTTAATCCAAATTCAATTTCAGTGATGATTGTTTGGCGGTTGGTGAAATAATTTAAGCCCTCTAGCCTGTTCAAGCTGCTTTTTAACTACTGCTCTGTGAGTTCTGCACTCTATATGAAGCCGACATGGCGCTTCAAATTATGTTGGAACAATTAAATATCAATTCAAGCCACATACATTTTCGCCACTTATTCGATGCTGCTAAGGAATTAATCTAAGAGAGACTATTCAAATACGCAGATCTTTTTGCTTTTGAATAATTCTGCGAAGCAATTAATCAGAAACAATTTTGGCATTTTTTTCGAGGCATCCAGAGTTTTTTTTATCTTTATTAACGAGACTTTCAGACCAAGGTTAGCTCGTCTCGTATCCAGAGCTACTTTAGTTAAGCAAGTGGACGGAATCTTGAAGCGTCCAATCATTCCTGATGCGATCGAAACTGAGACTTCGACCATACCTGAAGATCGGTACAAAGAAGATGCCTATATAGATATTTTTTCTGGTTTATCACTAAAGACAACTTGTGAAGAGATCGTAAACAAAACACTTGGTTGTGGTGGCAAATATGTTGACGCCAAGATCCTTACATGCTATTCGTAAGAACTCTCCCTATGAGTTGGAAGGATTAATGTCAAGTATTTGACACTGCTTTTTGGCGGTCTTGGAACCATCTGTCCTACTGGATAAACCTGAGAGGCATTCAGTTATTGACAATATTGCAAACAAAACTAATGGGAGATGAGTCGCTCAGTATGTAGTATCTACGTAAGCTTCCATGCCCAGCTCAACAAGCAATGATTTTAAATTTAAAGTTTCTTGTATAGACAGTTTACAATCCATTGACATTAATTGTTCTTCGATCGTATCATTGACTCAACAGAAGGCCGTTCTTCGGTCGAGTCATACGAGACACTTCAGACGGCCTTTGTTGAGGTCGAAATGATCTGTCAAGTACAATTAAGGGTGGAATTCGTTGTACAAACTCGTCTTATGACAAGTGAAGACATTCCACTAAAAAGCTCAACATAATTTTCTTAACATTTAAAGTTTATCAACAAATATTGTTTTTCATCCAAAAGTCCAAATCAAAAGTTTTTCTTTACCTGAAATTTTCACAAAACCGGTATTCTACTGATACGTACCAAATACCGAATACCGGTTTTGTCAAAATGGCTATACGACCAACTAGTTTAAAAGAACGGAATGAGAAGGCGGCCATAAAAATCCAAGTAGTTTCCTGGGTACAGGGCCTGGATTACCTGGACACACATGTTGTAACAAGTTTCTAATGGTCATACAACCAAAATCAGTCATATATGAGTTACTGCCACTAAATCGGTCTGAGCTGTGCTGATAGGGTAAAACACTAATTTATACTAATTTGACCACCCATGTGGCCACCCATTTAAACAAATTGAATCAAAAACCTATCGAGTACGCAAGAAAAACCCCTTTGAAATCCAGTGAAAGCGATATAATTATTTTTATTATTACAATTAGGAACTACACAATTTAGACCAGGTCGTAATTTATTCCATGTAGTATAAACAATTCTTCGTGCGACTCCTTTTGTTTGGTCACTAAACCTGCGGGAGCAATTTGGACTATTTTCCTAAAATTCTACGTCAAACAGTGAATGAAGGTCACCAACTCTAATCTGAAAAAAATAACACTCTTTCAAATGTGCATAAATGAATCTGGAACGGCTTGCCAAATTGACTATTTGCATTCCATTCGAATCTAATCAAATATCTATCAGTTCATCGCGTAGCCCACGAACTCTAACACTGTGGCGCAGGTGCTCCATACCCGATGATGGTTCTGCTAGTGGTCGCCGAGGTCAACTGAACATTTGAAGAAAGACATTCGCTGAATGTCAAGCTGTGTTTCTTCAAAGCGCCACCGCAGCACATAAACGTGGCAGCCCATCGATCGTTTGTAATTTTATTCAACGACAAAATGGCGATTCTCGGTATTATTGTTGTTATTAAAATATTGACGGCAATAAAATGATATCGGTTTAGAGAGTGTCGGTGAGTCGAGGTGATGTCGTCTTCTGGGGCCGTTCGATTTTTGATCCCGCTTTGGCCATTGAGTGGATGGGCGGTTGACGAGATGATGACATGGATGCTTGATCGCCTGGTTGGTTGTTCACTGGCTGGGTTAGCGATCACTGGATGGGAACGCAAATAAAAATTCTTTCCAGATTATATGAAAAAATTAATGGCTTGTTTGGGAATTAGGTTAATCATTTTAACTGCCTCGATGTCGGCTCTTCTAAGCATGTGTCGCGGTCGGCGCCGACGTATTGACTTTAGAAGCTACTTCGTCAATGGATGCTACAAATGGCCATGGAGGGGATTGCTTCCAGAGAGTCATAGAGGTGTCATTTGATCTGCTTTAACCCCTAACGCGTCGATTTATAGCGAATCGAAAGCTTTTACCGCAGATTGAATAAATTTTCTAATAAATAGGAATCGACCAAAGTGGCTATCCTGAGTGTCAAGCTTTAATACCAGTGAGCTATTGGTATCGCAATTTGATTGAGGATGTCAAGAACGTGAAACTAGCTGAGCATGTGCCTTCGAAGGTAGCACAGAAGGTAAGTTCTAGTTCCACTTTGTAAGATGTTTTCATATAGGACAATTATTGTTTAATTTCCCATTTAATATCTGTTTAGGCATAATCTTCACTAAAAGTTATTTAACAATTATTTACAATCGAGAAACTACTGGTGAAAGTAGGCGACCAAACCATCTGTATATCTGCGTATATATTAAAATGAGTTTGCTTCTCTTATGAGGATTATATTTCATGAACGGATACCGATTTGCAAGATTTCCAATGCAGCACTTAAGAAGAATGTCTGAATTTTATAATTCTAGAACCATGTTTTATCTGAATTAGAAACGTCGATTATTATGAGATTATCCAATTTTATTCTGGGTAAAAGTCTTATTCTGTTTGGATGACAGTGAAAAATTGCATATTTTTACATCGAATGAACGAATAATGAAACATGACTAAAAATGAGATGCACCCAGAATTTCAAACAGATAATAACCAAAGAAGTCCGTTTATTTTAAATAAGATTTGATTAGGTACTCAAATCGAGTAGCTGTCCATTTTGCTAGGGATAACTTTTAACTCAGTTAAAACAATTTCATTAGGTTTTGAAATTTCCATTTATTACAAGTGCAACTAAAACTTGCTAAGTCATTACAGAAACAAAATCGAAAGTATGTTGACATCAATCAATCCGCCGATGACGACGAGTTTCGGCTATGGATCAGATCCGGTGAAGAGCTTCTGTTCTCATTATTCCAAATGGGGTTTCATCTTTCGGGTCCAATCACGATTCAAAGATGCTTGCGCTAGTCAAACGCTCTTGAAGCCGGGCCCCAGCGGCATTGGCAATCTGTGGCAAGAGGATTCAACGTTTCTTCTTGCATTTCGTTCTACCGCATCGGCGCGCAAGACCGCGCTCTTTATTGTCCAACGAGATGATGACAGGGGCATTGCGCCCACGTCGTCGTTCGTCAGTGCTTTCCTTTCAATCGGCGCTGAGAGTATCAATAGTATTTTGCATTCGCGCAATGAGGCTCTGGCTTGAGATTGAGACCCTCTATCTTGTACTTAGTCGGCAAGCAATGTTCGGATTGTATGCGGTGCTTAATTGAATCTCGCAGTCTCGTTTACTTGCGGGCGAGTGGAAAAATCACTAGGCTCCGCTTCCCCGATCTCCTCGCTGATCCGGCTGCTTGATCTGGGGATAGATGTCATGAAATATGATGTAATATCGAGGATTACTGGCTTTCGGTGTGCCTAGAGTCGATGGGCGGTTGGTCCAGAAGGTGTTTTGTTCAAAGAGAAATTAAATAACAATCAACGGTCGACGACCACGGCGATGATGACGATGATGGAGTGTACCAAACTCCTTATGCGCACGATTTTCCTGCTGAGTGCTGATGGATGATGGTGATGTAACAGCGTGTTAACTCACATTTGTGGGTGGTGATAGAAGCAAGGTAGATCATTCAACATCCTTTATTTTGTAGTGGCGTGAATAAGTTATACCGTTGCACAATGGCAATATTAAAACGATTGCATGGTTTAGATCTGTCATGCTACAAAGTAGTAACGTGTTGTTAGTTCTAAATTTCTAACCAATATTTTACTTTCCATAGAAACATGTCTCATATAGATTAGAAATTAGAAGAATGAAATCCCCACTGTTGTTCAGTTTTCATATTTATCTAGATTTAATGGACTACTAGATCTTTTTTCATAATCAAATTGCGTTCTGTACTTACATTATAGGTTCTATGGTTTATAAATAGGCTGACCATAGTACGTATTTAACGGGACAGTCCGTTTTTAGACCTCTTCTGCTGTCCCGTCGTAATCTAAAAATCTCAATTTGTCCTGTTTTTCAAGGATTCTTCCAAAGAGCTTCAAAGTATTTAAACAAATTTAATATTTTAGGCAGGAAAGGAATCTTAAATTAAATACATAGAAAGTCCTTTTTTGTATCTTTATAATAGAATTTTTTCTCTCAATAAAGAAATCCACGATTATATGTTATTAGTGTTCCTTTAAAATAAAGCTCTCTATATGACATTTGCATTTTTAATGATCGACTTTTCTAAGGTTTTTAACAGTTAATGACAACAGGTGCTCTTAGAGAGATTTTTTCAACAGTTTCATTTCAATGATTTTTTCTGCTCATCTGGGCATGAAAATTAACCAATTTATCAGCGGATTAAACGGAATTAGAATTGGTAAGCAAGTATTCCCTGACAATCAGGTCACGCCTCAACGTAACTAAGATAAAGCGCAGGTACAGACATTCTAATTTTGAGATTAGGTTTATTTTCCGAAGTAGATAACTATTTTTATTTTTGCAAATCTGCTTAACCACATTTTTTTCCAATCATTTGATTTTTTTTCGAAATATTTAGAATTCTTCAGTCTTCCTGAATAATTTTGAATATTTCGAAATCATCCACCGTAAAAAAAACGACGGCATGAAAAAAATTATAAATTCACTGAACAAAATCGAGTTTGGGTAGTTTCAAACCGAGGAAAATTTGGTCGGATCAAAGGTAGAACCAGGTACTCACGTACTTTCAGGTAGTTTACACAAGAGTTTGTCTGCGCATTTCGCTTCCATGTGTGTGGATTTATGGATTCCGTTAAGAAAATTTGAAATTCGGCCCGATTCACAATACAATCCGGCGGAAATCTCGAGAGTCCGAGCTGTAAACCAGACTATAAATTGGCGGATTTTTTACTCTTCGCGACAAAATTGCATGAGTCCCGCTTTTTGGAGCTTATGGAACAAAATCAATGGATAAGATTCTGCTACGCTACTTTTAGCGTCATTTGAATAAATTTTGAATTGAATAAATTCGACATTTATTATCGTGCGCCAACATATTCATAGAAATAATTAAAATTACATTTTATTGATTTTTTCCTTATTTAGATTTTATCCGCGTATTTTTCCCACTTATATTCATGAAAAGGATTTGAACAGTAAATCAATAATCTCACCCTATTTCTCTTTTCGCATTTTTTGACATTTTTCTTAAAACTTTTTTTCTCAGCCTTCTAATGCCCCTTAGACTCGAGCTTTGACTTTTGTTTGTTATTTTCAATGAATCGACTGTTTTGAGCGTCATAGCGGCACACTAGGAGTTAACTTTCTGAATCAGTATGGCGAAAGGCATCTAAGGTCTGATTTCTCAAAATTAAGCACTTTAATCGAAAATATATTTGGTAGTAGTAGGGACACATTCATCTCATAACGATACCAAATAGTTTTTCATGAAAGTTCTAATTTTGAGAAAACCAGCGTTAGATGTCTTTCGCCATACACATTTCTGATAACTCTTGCTGGCTATTTTGTACATATACTATAGGCCTGGATGTTGTGAGTAGAAAATCAGCCACTGCCAAATTCATTGTCAGAATTGGAAAGGTTCGAATTGGTCAAAACAAAATCCATCCATCGCATCTAAGAGTAGATCAAATATTCAAAATCCACTTTTTTAACCGTTTCGCCTGGGCTACGATTTCAAATTATAAATCCACCCTTTGTTTTTTCGACCGATTTGCATGAAATTTGAGGAAAGATGCATAAACCTATATTTTGTGTATATTTGAGATTGGGTCCTAGACGGTTTTACTGAGGGGTCCCCTGTCATATGGGTAAAAATAAGTCAACTTCCTTTAATCGTTGATAATTAGTGTAATGCTCTCAATAATGATGAATTCTAGTTCATCATTATGCAATCGTGGAATGGAAATCCCGTTTGGACATCCAAAATCTGGTTACAGATGTTCCAACCTGGTACCCAGGGAAGTGGTCACCTTTGATTGATTCTGAAACCCAGCTTGAGACATCAAACTTCATGATTTTTCAACACAAATACAATAGAAGGCGTTTGCAGAACACCTAAGCGCATTGGCATTTGCGTAGGTTCTCTGGAAACCTGATGTGCCCAGGAAGTGGTCTTGAGTGATTCTGAAACCCAGCTTGGACACATCAAATTTCATTATTTTGCAAACACAAATATAATGACATTTGCAAAACATCTCAGCGCATTTGCCACTTTCCGAAGTTCCTGGGTACCTTACGCCCCCAGGAAGTGGTCACTTTTGAGTGGTTCTGAAACCCAGCTTGTGACACATTGAACTTCATGATTTTTCAACACAAATAAATAGAAGGCATTTAGAACATCTAAGCGCATTTGCCATTGAAATGCAGTAATTTTCTGCTTCTTGCTTCTTACCATTGAAGAGTAAAATATTTGTATTTTAGTATTTTTCACAACTAACTTAATACAAGAAATTAATCTATAGAATGTTATGGTGGTGAATGATCTGCTCTAAAATATTTCCAATTTCTGAAAATGAAAATTAAACCTATACATTTTGAAATTCCACAGCTCTTTGAATTTAATCAGAAGTTCATTGAAATGCCGTTTTAGCGTTTGTCCTGTTTTTTACCGAAATGATCTGGTCAGCCTCATCTATAAAGCTCTTTCTAGCGACTTTTAAATAGAACCAAAAACAATGCTTGGATTGCGACAGACTTCACATGTTTACGGATATTGTTCCAAATCTAGAATTTTTGACTTATTTAAGTTTATAAAAGGAGAGCATGTAGACAGCCCACTTAAGATAGAGTACTTTTGTAGTCTTTCAAATTGCAGTTTTATGAAGACATTATTATTTTAATTATTTCAATTCGTCGTCTGTATTTATGACTTAAGGATTACTGCAAGGTGATTTCTTGTGCCTGTTATTCGAAATCGATTTGAAGGTAAAAAGAGGTAGGGATTGATACGAGTAGTACGATTTTTACGAAGTCCGTTCAGCTATTAGATTTTGCTAAATATGTTTATTCAGAAGGCTCACCTACGTAAACCGTTATTGATCCCAATCATGATTTTCAATACAGTTTTGAATGATTTTCAAGCATATGCAAAATGTTACATTCATATATACAAATATATACCATCAATTTTGCAAGCTTTTCATAATATTTATTTGTGAGCCTACACTTTGCATAAGAATCTTCAATTTCGCATAGGCTCAATTCTTACATGGTGTTGGTAGGTTCTTATACATTATTGAATTGTTATAAAATCCAACAGTCGCTTGTTGGGTGGAAAATACCAATCGTATGCGAATAAAACGTTCATCGTTGATATAGGTGCATGAGAGTCTCTATCATTACTATGAATAGTTTGATACGTACCTTTGAGAAGGATTGATTCATTATGATTTGTAATTTGAAATAAATCGCTCTTCATTTATGGTTAATATGCGAATAAATGGCACCTGAAACAATACGTTCGATGGTGGCGATATGTTTTTGATTATTGTTATTTTGATTTCAAGGATTATTTATTGCTAATGGTTAAAAAGCTTGCAGTCGAGTATATGCACAAGATTAGATAAATGATTTATAAACTAGCAATACGTAACTGAACGGCATTGATATGACTTGTTCGGCCCAATGACTTGTTCGGCTCAATGACTTGTTCGGCCCAATTAATTGGACTTGTTCGGCCCAATTAATTGGACTTGTTCGTCCCAAGGATTTGTTCGGCCCAAGGACTTGTTCGGCCCAAGGACTTGTTCGGACCAAGGACTTGTTCGGCCCAAGGACTTGTTCGGCCCAAGGACTTGTTCGGCCCAAGGACTTGTTCGGCCCAAGGACTTGTTCGGCCCAAGGACTTGTTCGGCCCAAGGACTTGTTCGGCCCAAGGACTTGTTCGGCCCAAGGACTTGTTTGGCCCAAGGACTTATTCGGCCCAAGGACTTGTTGGGCCCAAGGACTTGTTCGGCCCAAGGACTTGTTGGGCCCAAGGACTTGTTCGGCCCAGGGACTTGTTCGGCCCAAGGACTTGTTCGGCCCAATGACTTGCAAAAAAGAAAACGGAAGAAGGGAGCACGAAGAAGGAAGATGAGAGAACAAAAATGGAAGAATGATGATGAAAGGAGATAGAAGGAACAAGGAAGAAGGAAAAAATAAAAAAAGGATGAAGAAAGAATGAAGATACGGAGAACGAAGAAGGAAAAAGGAAGAAAGATGAAGACAAAATACAGTTGTAAGAAGAAAGAAGTAAGATGGAATAAAAGAAGAAAGTAGGGAAAAAAGAAGAAGTAAGAGGAAGAAGAGAGAAAGAAGTAGAAATAATGAAGAAGAAGAAGAAGGAAAAAGAAAACATGAAGAATAAGAATCAAGAAGGAGGAAGTTAAAATGGAGAAGGGAGAAGGAATAAGAAAAAAGGAAGAATTGAGAAGGAAGGTGGAAGAAAAAAGAAAAAAGGAAGGCAGCAGAAAGCATCTTCGTGCGTTTTAGCAATTGCTTGAGCCCCCACAGTTTTACAGAGGTGTTTCCGAACGGCAATTGGGATTATAGAGCACAATCTCATGGACATTTAGCCAAAAAAAACAGTTCTCAAGCTTTTAACAGTTCTGTAAAAAAATCCATAATATGGGCTTAAATAGCCGGAGAAAAATGATAAGACTTTATTTTCTGGTATAGGACGTATCTCAAATTCAATACTTTTCTCCATAGAAATCCTTTCGCTATCGATAAACTGTTCCATTTAGAGGAATTTAATTTCTTAATGTAAAACTTATCACCTACCGCCTCTCGTTTTGCAACTCCTTATCAGCTCCATTGTCGTCCGCAGTCAGACTGAAGACCAAAGAAAGGATTTGGAGAAATCCATTCCCCGGAATAAGCTCGGTACCATATATTGAATCTACTCTTCGTTTTTCACACATTTTTTTGCGACCGACCTTCACTCGGTCGGTACGGTAATTTTTCGGTGCATCAGTTTTCGCCGGTGGAACACATCAATTGAGCTGCTCGTTCATTTGTTCGTCGTTGGTTCGTCCGTGCTGCGCCCTCTCCGGATCATTGAGTGGCGAAAAAAGTGGACCGCTGAAAAGATATCAGTAACGTTCGGAGTCGACTGGCACTGGAGTCCGCGCGCTCGGCCACAAAGTGCTGACTCTTATCATCCTTCTGCCGCTCGGTGGATGGTTGAACGAACGAAAAAACGGCGTATAAAAAGGACCGTATACATAAAGTTATAAATTGCATGTATTTACCGAGAGATAATAATACATTTATATTACATTTCTGCACCTTTTTCCCATTGAAGTAGTGGCTCTCGTCGGGTCCCGGGCCAGGATGTCGATTTAGTTTGTTTTCCGTTTATCGGGGACGGAACCAGGCGGTGGATGAATGATTCCGCCTTTTGGATTTAATACATGGATTCAATCAGTCCATTTGAGCAAATAATAGCCGTAGCTGGCTGCAAGTAAGTATTAGTTGATGTTTAATTAGCATAGCATTAGAGCCAACACTTCAACGAGGGTTAGGAGCCCTGACAGAGCTCCTCTTTTGCTGAAAGAGCTGTATCTTCTCCCACTTCTAATTATCAAAATTAAATCCGGCTCAGGATAGTAAAACAACATTCAACGGTAGGAATGGGCCACTGAGTCTTATTATCTTGACTTGACCTTAAACAGCAAGCTTATGTTCAGACAACAGATCACAGTCAGTAAACAGTCACAAACGGTAACATTTTGTTGAATTCACTGTACCCATCGATCAAATGCATCATTCGGGTTTAAACAAGTTCCTGAGAATGAAACCTTCCCCCAGGACACGAACTTCCGAGG
Organism: Armigeres subalbatus; assembly: GCF_024139115.2. Classification (NCBI taxonomy): domain Eukaryota; kingdom Metazoa; phylum Arthropoda; class Insecta; order Diptera; family Culicidae; genus Armigeres; species Armigeres subalbatus. The sequence continues at coordinate 729,398 of NW_026942984.1, read as the reverse complement.
TTCATCGTCTGACAAAGATACAAACACTACACGAATGCTTATGGGAGAGCACGGAAAGGTTTCTTATCTTCCAATCAGTCAGTAATTCTGCCATTGGTTTCCAGCTTGATTTAATATTGTTCCAATGTCATCTAAATATGCATTCAGTGGATTGTGATGAAAATATGCACATGTTGAAATGGCTACTTTCCGCGCTACTACACTATTTTAGACTTGGTACTTGCTTGCGATAAATTTAATTTTTTATCATACTTTTTAAAATGCTTCCTACTAATTTGAGTCTTAGTGGTATCGTTCACCCATAAATGCCAATGGAAACTCAGTCCACAAATAATAAATATAAAAATAAAATAGAAAACAAAAACGGTCAATGAACATCCATTCAGCCTGTTTAGCGTACTCAATCACTATTCTCAATTCACTTGATAATTAAAGAGTTTAAAAGCCGGCACCTGTATTTCAGCTTGGCGGAAATCGCGTGAAGATATTAGCAGTAGCAGCACTTTTAGCACTCGATAAACGTGCGAGCGAAATTTTGAGTTCATATATTTTATTGGCCCAGCACCGAACAACTTGCGAATCGTGCGAAGATCTGCCCCACTGAATCTGAACCGCCACAAATCGCCTTTTCTTCTGATCTCATTTTTGCGAAATCGACCTCTGATACCAAACCTTGTTGAAAATTTAAATAATAACATGCAATTTACCATTTATTTCAAAATTATATAATTGATATCTTAGAACCGGAGTAAGCTGCTCTACGGGCTGCCGAGCCGATCGACGGTGGTCTTGATCTTCAGCTCAAGCGGATGAATGAGCGCCACCGTCGACGTTCCTCGTTGTGTAGTAGCTCAGCAGAAAGCATAGAAGAGGATATTGAACGCGAAACCAACATACGCAGAAAGGAAGCAGAGCAGAACCACAAACCAAAAGAGGTGTAGGCAATAATTGACTCTAACGATTTCGGAAAGGCACCTTTTGGTGTGGATTTGTTCATGGAGTAAATGTTTTTATTCGTAGGTAATTTTTCTAACCAGATTGTTTGCCAGATAAATGATCGATAGATGGAAACGAAAGATAGCTTTTGAATGGTTGAATGTGTTGAAGTCAAACAAACAAACAAGACAAGCAAACAAAATGAGACAAAAAAGTCTTTAATGCAAAAAAGCAGAGAATTACATAGACGAAATAAAGGGCCAAAATTCAATAAATAACAAAAAAATAATGAAAGATAAAAAATCTCAAATGGAAACTAACAGAGAGACACTTCTTCTTCTTCTTGGCATTACATCCCCACACTGGGACAGAGCCGCCTCGCAGCTTAATGTTCACTTAAGCACTTCCACAGTTATTAACTGCGGAGGCAGCAGTGACTATATCCAAGGGCTTGACGACCCCTCCCCAGCTGTCTGCGAGTCAGGGAGAACTACCTAGGATGTGGTGGGGTTTAGCAGTGCGATATCATCAGTTAAGGCGTCTCGGATACTTAAAAAAAGTCATAGCTAGATGGGGAACGAACGTAACTGTTGAACGTTGATGACAGGACGTTGAGAAAGTTGCGGGATGTAATGCAGTTGAGCTCAAGACCGTACAGAACCCGGCTGTCTATAACAACCAATATGGAGGCGAAAACCCTGTTGCTGGTCCTGTGTGGCTTTGAAAACGTTTTGATTAAGCTGACGCTGTTGCGGTAAAAGGGTTGGGCCACCGTTGATGGAGACGCCGAGTACTTCAACAATTTACCAGTTGTTGGGTTGATCCCCTACACGCGGTGGCCAGACGATGGAGGTGATCATGGATGTATCAGCCGTGATCATGTCGTTCCTGGACAATCGGGTTAATTACAGCAAGGACCTGAAACTTACTGTGCTGGCGCTCTGTGCCCTAGTAGTGGAGGCCAAGTCGGAGTGGAGGTCCCTACTAGAGGCCAGCAAGAGTGCGGAGAGAAAAATCCGCAAACTTGTGAAGGAGCGTAAGGTTATGCAGGAGGCGAACTTGCAAACAGCTATCGAGAAGTCCGCAGCTCCTAAGCGGGAGAGACGGGAGAAGGTCGAACGGAAGGCCGGCCCTCCCAAGCCGGAGAAACCAGTGCCTTCACCAACGAGGACCACTGAAGCTCGCCGGGAGGAAGACCTACCCCGGAGGGAGGTCATGAACCCCAAGAAGGCGAGTAGGCAACGGCAGCAGGCCGCAGTGGAGCGATGTGCACCACTGCTAAGAAGGGTAGAGCCCAGGAGAAGACGGATGCGCCTTTCAGTGGCAGTGGTAAGCGTAAAGACAGAGGCGAGGCGATTATCGTCAGTACTGACGATAAAAGCTACGCCGAAGTCTTGAAGGCCATGAGAGTTAACGACAAACTCTCTGGCCTAGGAGGGGATGTCAACTGCATCCGAAGGACGCGGAAAGGCGAGATGATTCTCGTCTTGAAGCGGGATGCTGCTCAGAAAAGTTCTGAGTACAAAAAGTTGACGGAGGAGGTCCTGGGTGATGGGGTTCAAGTAAGAGCCTTATGCCCAGTTTCGAACATCCAGTGCAAGGGCCTGGATGAAGTAACCGAGGCCAGAGACCTGGTCGACGCACTGAGAGATCAGTGCAATGTCGAGATCCAGGAATCTGCGGTTCGGTTACGCAAAGGCAACGCGGGAATGCAGGTTGCTCCATTCTAAGTACCTCAGGCTCAGCCCAAGAAGGTAATGGATAGGACTAAACTGAAAGTGGGTTGGTCGGTATGTCCGCTAAGCATAAGCCAACGACTTCAGGCCTGCTTCAGGTGTCTTGACAACGGTCATAAGTCATATGACTGTAAAGGACCTGATCGCAGTAAGCTATTTATGCCGTATGTGTGGAGCTGAAGGCCATCAAGCTCACATCTGTCAGGCTGCACCAAGGTGTCTGATCTGTCCCCCGGATACAGGCAAAAAACACCTTACCGGTGTCCAGGTCTGTCCGGCCTCTAGAAGGATCAAGACACGCAGGTCACACAGCTAAACCTGAACCACTGTGAGGCGGCTCAACTGCTGCTACAACAGTCGGTTACCGAGTGTAAAGCTGATGTAGCCTTGCTGTCCGATCCATACCGCATCTCTGCTGGAAACGGCAGTTGGATTGCGGAAAAGTCTCAGGTGGTAGCTATCTGGACTTGCGGGATGATGAGTGTTTCGTCATAGCAAAGGTAAACGGTGTTTACTTTTGTAGCTGCTACTGTCCTCCCAGGTGGAGTATAGTGCAGTTTACTAGGGTAGTGGACATTCTTGCAGCGAAACTAACTGGCTTAAAACACTGGCTTAAAAACAGTTGTAGCAGGCGACTTCAATGCGTGGGCAGTGGACTGTGGATCCCGGTCCACAAACACTATTCGTCGCTAGCGGTATTGAACGTAGTGTTATCATAGTGAGCTTTGTATTTTTGTACATTGATAAACTCATTCGTTGCTAATCACTGTACCTGTTTAGATGTTACATTTCTATCAGGTTATGGGCCCAGGATAGCTGAAAGGCCGTGACGACTATGCGGCGTGGGCGTTCGGAATGCGGATGGTAATGATAAAGGAAGGAACCTGGCGTGCCATTAATTCTCCGGACAACGTTCAGATCAGCGAGGACATCTCGGACCATGCCTTAGCGACGATTTACCCGAGTATCGAAAGGTACAATTATAGTCTGGTCCAGAACAACCTAACAGCTTGGTCAGTCTCCGGACGGCGTTCCAGGACAGCGGCAAGTACAGGAATAACAGCCTGCTGCGGTAGCTGATGAGATTGGAGCTAGAAGACTGTTCATCCGTTGAAGAGTATGTGGACGAAATTTTGATAACGATCCAGAAACTTCAAGAAATTGGTTTCCCGCTCGACAACGAGTGGATGTCGTTGATTCTCATGATGGGACTACCGAAAATATATGAGCCAATGATCATGGGCATGGACGCATCAGGAGTAAAGTGGACGGCAGATTGGGTAAAATCGAAGATTCTCCAGGACGTGACGGCCGATTCTGGTTCTAGGGCTGGCCGATCGAATGAAACACTTGCAACATCGTGTCCGACACAAGCGGTCAAGAAAAAGGACGAATCAAACATGAAATGTTTCAAGTGCGAGAAGCGTCGGAATGCCCACAGAAATCGAGTTTCAAGAACGAAAAGAATTTCTGAGATTTGAAGAAGAAGAAATTGTTGGCATGTAAGAAGCAGAATGAACCAGTAGGAGAATGGATACTAGATTCTGGAGCTGAAAACCAGATGTGTAGGGACGAGGCTACTCTTGTAGGCGTGACGCAGGTGTCGCAGTCTGTCTACGTGGCAGACACATCCGAGATAGCGGTCGTGGCCGTGCAGGCAATGTCGAACTAAACGCTGAAGTGGATGGTGAGTGCTGTAGTCTAGATGTCACTAACGTTTTATGTGTTCCAGACCTTGCAGTGAACCTTCTATCTGTAAGTCGCATCTGTCAGAAAGGCTATTGCATCAATTTCACCAAAGATGCGTGTGAAGTCAAACACGAGTCTACGGGAGAAGTTATCGCTACGGGGCGTGAGAAGGATGGCTTATACCAACTGAATCAGGTTGGTCAATCAAGTGCATGTGTGGCACGTCCTGCCACCAATCTGGAGCTTTGGCATCGACGGTTGGGCCACTTAAACGTAGACAGCGTGAAGCGATTACCTGCCATGGTGACAGGAATGGAAACTCCGAACGGAAACTTCTGTGTTCCATGTGTCGAAGGGAAGCATCAACGGTCACCATTCAAGTCCAGCGGCTCAAAAGCGAGAGAGGTCCTCGAGGTGATCCACTCGGACGTGTGGAGAAGCCTTCGCTTGGTGGGAACAAGTATTTCGTCACCTTTATCGATGATGCAAGCCGAATGTCCTTCGCCTATTTTCTGAAATTCAAGAAGGACGTGTTTGAAGCGTTCAAGGAGTTCAAGACCTATTACGAAACCCAGACCGGAAGAAAATTGAAGTGCCTGCGGACTGACAACGGCGGATAGTATGTTGGTAAACATGTTGTCGAATTTCTCAAAACGAATGGCATTCATTACGAAACAACAGTGCTTCACAATTCGGAGCAAAAGGAGCTTGCTGAACGCATGAACCGGACGATTCAGGAACGAACCAGATGTCTTCTGTTCGACGGCAAGATGGACAAACGGGTTTTGGGCAGAAGCAGCATCGACAGCTGTCTACCTCATCAATCATTCGCCGACGAAGGGCATCCCTTTGAGAAATTTACGGGAAGAAAACCGGACTTATCAAATCTACGTGTCTTTGGAGCAAGAGCAATGTCATATGTTCCGAAGGTCAAGCGTGCGAAGTGGGACCCCAAGTCAATACCATGCATTCTGATTGGCTATTCGGAGTGTTCTAAGGCCTATCGAATGTACAACCCTGAAAGCAAGCAAGTTTTTGAGAGCCGTGATGTGGTGATTCTTGATGAGCGCTCGCGATCGAAGGTATCGATTGCGGAAGAAACCGATAAACCAATGATTTTCTGGGAAACTGATCAGCCAGAAATCATGGATGGTGATCACCATGGAGGAGTCGACTACGATAAAGGTGCAAGCCGCACTGAAAGGGAGAATTACTGTTCGCCGGCGGGTAGTGTACTAGAAGAGTCACTAGACTCGCAACAGCCGCTTGCGGTCCCCTCGCATTTTACTCAACAACCTACGATGAGGCGCAGCGGGAGGGAGCGCAGATTTCCAGGCAAGTATGATGATTTTAAAGTTACATACAGTATCTTGCCTCAAGTTTTCGCAATTTCACAGTGTTAACGCAGCCATAGGGGACGTAATTTGTTGTTTGTTGTTCCGCGCTCCCGTCACATTCAAAAGAAGTAGCTGTTGAAATGCAACATGATACTGTGCACAGTGATTGGGAGCGCCCAATCCAAGGCAAGTTGAATCGTTCCATCGATATCAGAAACTATCTCTCGCCGGAATTTATTCCACAGATAACCAAGGACCCTGAAACAGTGAAAGAAGCGTTAGAACGAGAGGATCGTGATCGATGGATTGAAGCAATGGAATCCGAATACCACGCATTGTGTGCTAACGAGACATGGTGTCTTGTGGATCTTCCAAAGGGACGGAAGGCTTTGAAAAATAAATGGGTATTCAAGATCAAAACCAACCCGGACGGCACTATCGACCGGTACAAGGCAAAACTGGTGATAAAGGGTTACACACAGGTGAAAAACGTGGACTTCGGCGAATCTTACTCGCCTGTTGTTCGCTTCGTCACGATTCGTCATCTGCTTGCGCTGGCCGCGCAATTGAACCTCATCGTTTACCAAATGGACGCTGTGACAGCATTTCTCCAAGGCGATCTGGACGACGAGGAGATATTCATGAGGGATTCCAGTGCAAGACGGCGTCAAAGAAAGTTTGCCGATTGAAGAAAGCTTTGTACGGGCTTAAGCAGGCAAGCAGAGTTTGGAATATCAAGCTGGATAAGAAACTGAAGCAAATGGGAATGAAGCGTTCAAAGCTCGATACGTGTGTATACCACAAGGTGACCAACAATAAAATCATCATCATAGCAGTGTACGTCGACGACTTTCTTTTGTTCTCCAACGAACAAGTGTTGGTCGACGATGTGAAGCGTCAGTTGTGTGCCGAATTCCAGATGAAGGATTTAGGGCCAGCAAATCAGATTCTGGGGTTGCGAGTCACCAGGGCAAATGGCACAATTACGATCGATCAAGAACGGTACGATGAGCTACTCGAGAAGGATAATATGAGTGATTACAACCCGGTATCGGCTGGATGCGAAGTGAACCAGCGATTACTGAATACGATGAGCCCTCGAAATGAGGGGGAGAGAGAGAAGCTGAAGCAGATACCATTTCGTGAGCTGATGTGACGTCTTCAATTTATCGCACAGTGCACGAGCCCGAATATCAGTCACGCTGTAAGTATGGTCAGTTCGTTTTGCAGTGATCCAGAGCTTCCGCATTGGACAGCATCCAAAAGAATTTTACGATATCTCCTAAGTACCAAACAGTGTAAGCTAACGTACATACGTGAAGCAGATTCGACGTTTTCCGGATACAGCGATGCAGAGTGGGCAAACGATCCAGAAACGAGACGGTCGGTAAGTGGGTATGTGTTTCTCCAGAGTGGCGGAGCTGTTTCATGAAGTTCCAAGAGACAAGTCGGGTGGCTCTATCGACCACTGAAGCAGAGTACATGTCTCTTTCAACAATTACTCAAGAAGCCGTCTGGTGGAGAGGATTTCTCCATGAGCTATACAACATCGACGATGCCTTGGACATAAAGTGTGATAACAAAGCCTCGATCTGTTTGGCTGAGAAAGAGTTAGGTTATTCGGCGATAACAAAGCACATCGATGTCAGACAACATTTCGTTCGTGAACAAATTGAAATGAAGGCGATAAAATTGGAACATGTGGCTTCCAATCTGCAAGCAGCAGATATCCTGACGAAAGCGTTACCTGGACCGAAACTGAATGAAGACCGTAAGATTTTAGGTGTTATACAAATACCAACTCAAGGAGATGTTATCATAGTGAGCTTTGTATTTTTGTACATTAATAAACTCATTCATTTAATTTATTTAGTTAACATCTAAACAGATAACACTGAATCAACAATTTGACGCCACAATGCACGGTTCGAGGCCGCATCTCTCCATCCTCGGATACGCCCCACGCTCGCCAAGTCGTTTTGCACCTGGTCTGCCCATCTCGCTCGCTGCGCTCCACGCCGTCTCGTACCTGCCGGATCGAAAGCGAGCACCATCTTTGCAGGGTTGCTGTCCGGCATTCTTGCAACATGTCCTGCCCATCGTACCCTTCTGGCTTTAGCTACCTTCTGGATACTGGGTTCGCCGTAGAGTTGGGCGAGCTCATGGTTCATTCTTCGCCGCCACACACCGTCTTCTTGCACACCGCCAAAGATGGTCCTAAGCACCCGTCTCTCGAATACTCTGAGTGCTTGCAAGTCCTCCTCGAGCATTGTCCATGTTTCATGTCCGTAGAGGACAACCGGTCTTATAACTCATTCGTTGCTAATCACTGTACCTGTTTAGACGTTACATTTCTATCACGTAGTCCTGCTAAACGAAGGCCAAGTGCCAACGTTCAGTGGACCAAGCGGTGATTCATGTATCGATATGACCTTCTGCAGCGCCGGATGGACGGTGGAGCCATTATGGAAGGTTCATGAGGGGCATACCTCCAGCGATCATCAGGAAATTCGTTTTATGATCCGGTATACCCCCGTCGCAATCACAAGGCGGATCGGCAAGACCGATCTAGGATGGCGCACCTCGCAGTTCAACCCAGAACTTTTGAAGGAATCACGAATCACGGCGGTGAATTAATCGATGTACTAACCCGTGCATGCGATGTGACGATGCCTAGGAGGATGAAACACCCCGGAAATCGGCAACCTGCGTACTGGTCGACAGACACAATTGCAGATCTTCGTAGAACCTGTTTTCGAGCTAAGTGAAGGTTGCGACGTGCCAGAACAGACGCTGAAAAGGTCGAGAGACGCCTGTTCCAGACAGCGAGCAGAGCTCTGATTTACGACATCAAATGTAGTAAGAGAGCCTGCTTTGAGCGGCTGTGCAGGATGGCAAACGACAATCCATGGGGACATGCATACAGGATGCTGATGGCTAGGACTAACAGTACGCCACCTGAGAAATCTCCGTAGATGTTGGCTAAAATAGTCGAAGGGTTGTTCCCGAGGCATGAATCATCGAACTGGCCCGAGTCAGTCGACGTGATACCGCTAGTGACTAACGAAGAGCTTATCGTAGCTACAAGGAAACTTAAGCTCAATAAGGCACCAGGCCCGGATAATAGTCCAATCCTGGTCCTTAGACACGCTATTCTTTCTGATCCAGAGATGCATGGACGAAGGAAACTTCCCAGATCGATGGAAACGGCAGAAATTGGTGCTACTACCGAAGTCCGGCAAGCAGCCGGGAGACTCTTCGGCATATGAACCAATTTGCCTACTCGACACAGCTGGAAAGCTGCTAGAGAGGGTCATCCTGAATAGATTGTCAACTTATACAGAGTATGCTGGTGGCCTATCCAACAACCAGTATGGTTTCCGTAAGGACCGTTCTACCATCGAAGCAATTCGATCGGTATCGAATACGGCCAAGAGGATGTGCCGGGATGAAGTTATATGAAATGCGGTGAACACAGCATCTCAACAGATTATGTCGAAACTACAGCGGCGGTGGCGTCTTGAACAAAACCAACGAATGCAGTAAGAGCATCTGTATTGCAGTG
>NW_026942984.1:629892-720113 GCF_024139115.2 Armigeres subalbatus | reverse complement strand
TCTTATCTGTAATATTTTTATATGACTACTCACGGGCAATGCATTTGCGACTTCCTGAGCTACCAAATAACACAAAGTTTGCATAAATTGCGTAGAAAAGTAAAAAGTTATCAAGGTATTGCCTTAGGAGGGGCATATTATACCGTCTTACCCTAGTTAAGGACAAGCATCACATAATCCAAATTTAAAAGTACTCGTGTTAGTTAGTCAAAGACGTTTCATAGCCCTTTATTAGTATTTTATCAATCCCATAATCAGGGGCATCAGGGACTACGTCCAAGGGCTTGACGATCCTTCCCAGGCCATCTGCGAGTTGTGGCGCCTGCCTAGGATGTGGTGGGGTTCGAGAGTGGGCCCTGTTAAACCTCTATAAAAAAAACTGCATGTATCCGCAAGTAGGCTCCGCCAAAACGACAGTGTGCCGCTCAAAGCGCACAAGCCCAAGTCCTGGTGTTAGGTGGGACGCTAAACAGCCCTGAGACGACGGCCCTCCGACAAGACAGGAGGTTTGCGCAGGCCCAATAAGCCGCCTTTAAACAACCATTACGAACGACATAGAGGATAACACGACTCGATACAATCGGCAACGACCTAGGCGACGAATAGAGGATCACGATTGGAAGCTTGGAACATGGAACTGCAAGTCGCTAGGCTTCGCAGGTTGCGATAGGATAATCTACGATGAATTACATCCCCGCAACTTCGATGTCGTAGCGCTGCAGGAAATCTGCTGGACAGGACAGAAAGTGTGGAAAAGCGGGCATCGAGCGGCTACCTTCTACCAGAGCTGTGGCACCACCAACGATTTGGGAACCAGCTTCATAGTGCTGGGAAAGATGCGCCAACGCGTGATTGGGTGGCAGCCAATCAACGCAAGGATGTGCAAGCTGAGGATAAAAGGCTGTTTCTTCAATTATAGCATCATCAACGTGCACTGCCCACACGAAGGGAGACCCTACGACGAAAAAGAAGCGTTCTATGCACAGCTGGAGCAGACATACGGTGGATGCCCACTGCGCGACGTCAAAATCGTCATCGGTGACATGAACGCTCAGGTAGGAATGGAGGAAATGTATAGACCGGTCATCGGACCGGATAGTCTGCATACCGTATCGAACGACAACAGCCAACGATGCATAAACTTTGTAGCCTCCCACGGAATGGTAGTCCGAAGCACTTTCTTCCCCCGCAAGAATATCCACAAGGCCACATGGAAATCACCTAATCAAGTAACGGAAAACCAAATCGACCACGTTCTAATCGACGGTAAATTCTTCTCCGACATCACGAACGTTCGCACTTACCGCAGTGCGAATATTGAATCCGACCACTACCTCGTCGCAGTATGTCTGCGCTCAAAACTCTCGACGGTGATCAACACGCGTCGGAGTCGTCCGCCGCGGCTTAACATTGGGCGGCTACAAGACGGTAGACTAGCCCAAGACTACGCGCAGCAGCTGGAAGTGGCACTCCCAACGGAAGAGCAGCTAGGCGCAGCATCTCTTGAAGATGGCTGGAGAGATATTCGATCCGCCATTGGAAGCACCGCAACCGCTGCACTAGGCACGGTGCTTCCGGATCAGAGAAACGACTGGTATGACGGCGAATGTGAGCATTTAGTTGAGGAGAAGAATGCAGCATGGGCGAGATTGCTGCAACACCGCACGAGGGCGAACGAGGCACGATACAAACGGGCGCGGAACAGACAAAACTCGATTTTCCGGAGGAAAAAGCGCCAGCAGGAAGATCGAGACCGTGAAGAGACGGAGGAACTGTACCGCGCTAATAACGCACGAAAGTTCTATGAGAAGTTGAACCGTTCACGTAAGGGCCACGTGCCACAGCCTGATATGTGCAAGAACATAAACGGGAACCTTATTACGAACGAGCGTGAGGTGATCCAAAGGTGGCGGCAGCACTACGAAGAACACCTGAATGGCGATGTGGCAGACGAAGATGGCGGTATGGTGATGGACTTGGGAAAACGCGCACAGGACATAATTTTACCGGCTCCGAAACTCCAGGAAATCCAGGAGGAGATTGGCCGGCTGAAGAACAACAAAGCCCCTGGGGTTGACCAACTACCAGGAGAGCTATTTAAACACGGTGGTGAGGCACTGGCTAGAGCGCTGCAGTGGGTCATTACCAAGATTTGGGAGGAGGAAGTTTTGCCGCAGGAGTGGATGGAAGGTGTCGTGTGTCCCATCTACAAAAAGGGCGATAAGCTAGATTGTAGCAACTACCGCGCAATCACATTGCTAAACGTCACCTACAAGATACTCTCCCAAATTTTATGCCGTCGACTAGCACCAATTGCAAGGGAGTTCGTGGGGTAGTACCAGGCGGGATTTATGGGCGAACGCTCCACCACGGACCAGGTGTTCGCCATTCACCAAGTACTGCAGAAGTGCCGCGAATACAACGTGCCCACACATCATCTATTCATCGACTTCAAAGCCGCATATGATACAATCGATCGGGACCAGCTATGGCAGCTAATGCACGAACACGGTTTTCCGGATAAACTGACACGGTTGATCAAAGCGACGATGGATCGGGTGATGTGCGTAGTTCGAGTTTCAGGGGCATTCTCGAGTCCCTTCGAAACCCGCAGAGGGTTACGGCAAGGTGATGGTCTTTCGTGTCTGCTATTCAACATTGCTTTGGAAGGGGTAATACGAAGAGCAGGGATTAACACGAGTGGTACAATTTTCAATAAGTCCGTCCAGCTATTTGGTTTCGCCGACGACATAGATATTATGGCACGTAACTTTGAGAAGATGGAGGAAGCCTACATCAGACTGAAGAGGGAAGCTTAGCGTATCGGACTAGTCATCAACACGTCGAAGACGAAGTACATGATAGGAAGAGGTTCAAGAGAAGACAATGTGAGCCACCCACCGCGAGTTTGCATCGGTGGTGACGAAATCGAGGTGGTAGAAGAATTTGTGTACTTGGGCTCACTGGTGACTGCCGAAAATGACACCAGCAGAGAAATTCGGAGACGCATAGTGGCTGGAAATCGTACGTACTTTGGACTCCGCAAGACGCTTCGATCGAATAGAGTTTACCGCCGTACCAAACTGACAATCTACAAAACGCTCATTAGACCGGTAGTCCTCTACGGACACGAGACCTGGAAGATGCTCGTGGAGAACCAACGCGCACTTGGAGTTTTCGAAAGGAAAGTGCTGCGTACCATCTATGGTGGGGTGCAGATGGCGGACGGTACGTGGAGGAGGCGAATGAACCACGAGTTGCATCAGCTGTTGGGAAAACCATCCATCGTTCACACCGCGAAAATCGGACGACTGCGGTGGGCCGGGCACGTAGCCAGAATGTCGGACAGTAACCCGGTGAAAATGGTTCTCGACAACGATCCGACGGGCACAAGAACGCGAGGTGCGCAGCGGGCAAGGTGGATCGATCAGGTGGAAGATGATTTGCGGACCCTCCGTAGACTGCGTGGTTGGCGACGTGTAGCCATGGACCGAGCCGAATGGAGAAGACTCTTATATACCGCACAGGCCACTTCGGCCTTAGTCTGAATAAATTATAACTACGAGCAGTCAATAAAGCTCAAGCTCATGCAAAATTTGCACAACTTATCCTAACTATATTTTGTTCACAACACAATCCCGTAAATATGCTAAAAGATCTGTACTGGTCAAAATTTCAACATGGAATTCGAGTTGTTGTGTCAAAATGGGAACAATTGATCCCTCATTTTTCATTCGTACAAAAAAAATCTCAGGCAGATTTTCTTATGTGGGTAGATTTGACGGATTTGATGAAGGGTTGACTTGAAAGATATTCATTGGGTAGATATCATAGAAAAGAGATCCAGCCTCCTTAAATTCTAAGAATTCCATATCGAAAATCGTTAACACATCGCAAATCGAAAAATCTGCGTATTTTGAAGGAAAAATATTTTTATAAATCAGAGAGCACCTTTGGGGCTGTCCACAAACCACGCAGACCGAAATTTCACATTTTCAAACCCCCCCGTCCCCCTAGTAGACTTTCGTTGACTCTTCCGAAACCCCTCCCTACCCCCTTTGAAGTCTACGTAGACTTTTCTAAATTTTACAAAATATCATATGCGATTTTAAAAATATGGAGTTCAACCATGTTTTAAGCAATTCAGCTATTCAAATCCATTTCAGTATGTAAACATTACATTAAAATTCGAATTTCAAACATAACCAAATTAAACTGAACAAAATCCAACAAAACAAAAAATAATTATAAACGTAATCAAATTTGATCGTTTGTCCATAGCTCCTGAAACCGAATCTCAAAGCCAATTTAATTTCTGTAAACTCGATTCCTCATAGAGGTGAGGGCCACCGCCGTCAACACTTTTTTATACGCGTCATTGCCTCAAATCTGTAACGCAACTGAACTATAATTCTCCACGCCGGATCAAATTTTGTAGAAAAACGAACAATTTTCAGTGCTTCCGAAAATTTCGAGTTGAAATTCCGAGAATGCCAAATCAACATTCCAAAGTTTTTAGTGGAAATTTCGTAGAATTTCCTGATTAAAAACCTTTCAAGTTTCCCGGTCATACTCCAAAGAACTTTCCGTAAAAATTTCGATGCTTGTCTTAAAAAATTCATGCAATATCTTGTTGAGGTACCTAATTGTAAATTTAAACTAACATTTCGAAATATTTCCCGTGGAATTTTAGAATGGTTTCCCCTGATATTTTTAAATTTCGATTTCAAATTCAGAGCAATTTTCACATTCCAAAGAATTTTCCGAATAATTTGCGATATGAAAAATTTTCAGTTGAGATTTTTAATGAACTTCTCGTTAAAATTTCGAAAAAAAAATTCGTTAAAATTATAAACCCTTTCTTACAAAAATTGCAAATATTTTACTTGTGGAAACTCAAAGAAATTTTGGTGGGAAATTCAAATAATTTCTCGTGGAAATTTTCAACAATTTCTATAGCAATGCCAAAGATTTTCCATCAATAATTCCAAAGAATTTGCATTAGAACTCCCGAATAAATTGCCATAACATTTCTAATAATTTCCCATGGACATTCCGAAGAGTTTCGCTTATATGTCTAAGAAATTCGTCGCGAAAATTCCGAAGAATAACCGAAATTAAGCAAAGTTTCCCAAGTACTTCCTAGAAAATCTCCAGTTGAAATTCTAAAGGGCTTCTGGCGGAAATTTCGGAGAATCCCCCTTACAAGTTTTAACGAATGTCTTTTGGAAATTCAAATGACTTTTTCTTTGATATTCCAAAATGCTTCCTTTGTAAATTCCAAAGAATTTTCCGTTGAAGTATGACATAATTTCCCGTGAAAATTCTCAAAAATTGCCTGTCGTTTCTATAGAATTTCCTGCTGAAAATCAAAAGATATTCTAGTAAAATTTGCAATAAAAACCGAGAGGAAATTAAAAAAACGAAGGTTTTTATAGAGAATTTTCCTGCTCAACATAGAAGGTAAAATCCGTGATAGTTTTAAGCCGTAGTTCAGCAAAAAAAAAACCTTAAAAATCAAACAAGTGAACTTCCCACAAAACTGCTGCATAGATTGTTTTAAAGAAAAAGTCTACGAGGACTTTTGGTATACCCCCCCGTCCCCCTTCGTAGACTAACGTAGACTTTTTTGAAACCCCTCCCCCCTCTCCAGAGTCTACGTGGTTTATGGACGGCCCCTTTCTACTTTTATCAAAGTAAGTGCTTGGAAAGGGATCAATTCTATCCGAAATTTTTTGAATTCAATTTTGAACAGCACTCCAAAAAGTCGATTATGTTTCAATAGCAACAATAATTTACAGACTGTCACACATCAGTAAAGTTAAATTGTATATTTCTCAGAGAGTCTACGCGAAAACCGTGCAAGTATATTCATTTTGGCTGAGATACATCGGAAATAAAAAAACGGATCAAGTCTCCCCAGTCTCTCCAGTCTCCCCTAGCCTAATGCCTTCTGCAAAATAAAATTTCCATGAAGAATTGAAAATTTTCCATAAAGAAAAGCAAATAGTCAATAAAGGAATTCTGGTAAAAGCATCTATTTAGAAATTTCTCTAATACAGCTTTCCACGATCGCCATAACGGAGGCTGCTATTAAATAATCTGACTGTAACTGTTTCCGATGCCGAGTTCATTCCGACGCTTGTAGTAGCTTGGCAACCATTCCAGATTGTTTATTTATTTCTTAAAATATTCAGCATCATCTGCGAATATAATCTTGATGCTGACACTTCTTACGGCACTTGGGAAGATATCATAAAAACGGGAGTAGAGTAAAAGTTCCGATAGTCATGGGTGTTCCTATAGTTGCGGTAGTATTGCTTTCACACAATCTACGTTTTGAACACAGCAGCCCATATAGCACATAACATATGTGTAACTCGGGTAGCAAAAGTTGTACCCTTATAACAGATTAAATGTGTTATACGGAACATCGAAACGTCAAAAGATATGGTATAACAGTATTAAATTAGCAAGGGGTCGCGTGATTTTTACTGTTTATCTGATTATTATTCACACCAAAATTAGTCAAATCTTATATATAAAAATGAAATGGTCTGTGTTCGTATCCGCATAACACGAAAACGGCTGGATGGATTTACTTCATTCCTTCAGCAGTTACGTTCGTTACAGTTTCCGACGGGTTTATATGATATTTCCTCAAATGAAAATCATTAATAAAGTTGAGTTAATCGTGAAAAACTAAAATAACGATTCGAATGGGAAATTCGCATGGGCAGATTGCAACGCGCATTTTCGCCTACTATGCAGGACAACGTCTGCCGGGTCGACTAGTATGGAATAAAATTGAATAGTACTAAACTCGTCTTATGACCGGTAAAGACAATCCACAGAAAAGATTAATAATTTTCTTATTGTTTTAAAGTTTTGTAACCCAATTCCATCAATAGTTTAAAGTGCTGATGTTGATGTAAATAATATCTCTGGATAATAAAAATTAAATCGTATCCGCATAACTCGAAACGGCTGGATGGATTTCCTTCATTCCTTCAGCAGATTCTTTGTCGTTTCCGACGGGCTCAAATGATATATCCTCATGCGAAAATAATGAGATTCGTATGGAAATTTCGCATGGGCACAACGCACACTTTTGGCTACTTTGCAGTAGAACGTCTGCCGGGTCAACTAGTTGGTAATAAAATTTACCGATCTTGAGGAAAGACAACTCGTTTTGTATTCGTTGATCTTGATGTCACCGTTTACCGGGCACTGTGAATCAGTAAAGTAAGCAGCAATGCAACTCTAAACAGTAAACCATTGCAAGCCGAATATACATTGCACTTGTCACGAGTTCATGCGGACTTTATTGACATTTTTGGAGAAGGTTCGAGTAGCACGGGTTCATCTTAGTTAACGAGTTGACAGAAGAAAGCAATTGATGGAATTTTAGTTTGATGTAGGAAACTATCTTTTTGTTTATTTACAGTTCTAGCAATTACTGCTAGAATATCAAGATGGAGATATAGGAAACGACATAGTGTATGAGGCAGAAACGGTAACAATATGACTACCAAGCCCGCTAGACACAGAAGAAGACGCACATAGTAAAGAAACTTTTTGTTATTGAGCTCAAACCTTTTTTTCTGCATAACCATGAGAAAAATGCCAAATAAAAAAAAATCGTTGCCTCAAATAGTTAACATAGACCATTAAAATTATTAGAGTCAAACCTCCATGAGTCGATGTTCTATGACTCGATGACGGAACATGGAAGAAAATTATGCCATATGAAAACAATATTTTCTGGGTTACTGTGATGGTCCCTCCAAAGAGCTTTCCAAGGATTTTATATTCGATATTTCCATGAATCGACTGTTCCGACTGAACCGACTCATGAAGGTCAGTTACAATCATTATAAAATGATATGATTTTTATAAAATTAATTATTAACATAATTATACGATTAAACTTATGAAACTCTGTAATTAACTATGAAATATTTTGAACATAAAACTTCGATTTATCATACTACAGTAACACCAAACTTTTGAATGAAGTATTACATTATTGATTCACAATATCAGTGTTTTGCTGTTTGAACAATAAATGTAATCAATGTTTCCCCTTATCGGTACAAATTTGGAAACGTTATTACCAGAATATTATCAAGCAATTTGTCAAGTTATTCAAACTAACCTAATGCTTAGTAAAAGCGTATTAAGTAAATTAGTGTTTAAACAGCTTTTCAATTCTCAAAATGATCAGAAACATCGTTAATATAGTTCATTGTTATTCCAAACTAAAAACGTCTCCCGTTGCCGTCCCGCGAGTTTGCTTTCGCATACTTGGTTAATGATTTAGGTTAGAGGATTTACATATATTCAACATTGCAGTCTATACGATATAAAAGTATTAACAAGAATGGCATCTAGTCAATAATAAAACTTTAGTTTTGAAAACTGTTTAGTTTTTTACTCATTTCATTTCGCAACTCATTTTTGCAACTTGTAAACCTACATTGGTGTATCCCTAGCCATCCCTTTGAAAAAGCCGAAAACTGCATATTTGAAGATTAGTTTCTAATGTAGAACAGTTTTAAACGACATCTTAATTAACACTTTTTGAAAAAACTTCAATTTTCTTCAATTCATACACAAACTTATTGAACCGGTTTTAGGATCATTTCATTTTCGATACTAGTAATCGGTAGGAAAAAGATATTGTTATAAAATCGCCTGAAAATAGCTGTTTCAGATAAAGAAAATGTCGATATTTATTTTATATATTGTCCATTGTTGTGAGAAGCGCAGAAGATATTTATTTTTGGATATTATCTCCCATTTCTCGATAATGTTTAAAATATATGCCTGCTAAAACTGAATTACTCCACACATCGGTTGCCTATCCTGACCTTTGTACTCTTTGAAACAAAGTGTTCTAATTTTCTGATCATATGGTATTTGTTTACATTTGAGAATGACAGAACGATGATCCCGACGCTCGTTATAACAGTTTTGGCCCACCGAAAGGGGGTCAACTTTTTGATAGGGATTTTGTTCGAAGATCCACTTATGTTATGTGCATATAGTCTTTCAATATGTTGTTATGTCATTACATGAAGTCAAGACAAAATTTTCAAAACGACTTATCTGCTTTTGTAAACAAAGATTCAAACGACGATTTGACAAATCTGATAGCTCTCCCGCAAGCAAACCAACACCACCAATAGGTAGGTGAAGGTTTCGGCTACCTGTTGATGGTGTTGGTTTGCGTGGGAGAGCTATCAGATTCGTCAAATCGTCGTATGAATCTTTGTTTACAAAAGCAGATAAGTCGTTTTGAAAATTTTGTCTTGAAGTAAAAGAAAACAGGTCGAAAATCGCATCAAAATATGTGAAGCATCACTAAAATACCTTACCTTTTCCTCTGCTTTGTACCAATAGTGGTGGTAGTGTTCCTATAGTCGCGAGTCCCATTAGAAAACAATGGGATTCGCAACTATAGGAGCACGAATTAACCGCAACTATTGGAACACTGCACCAATAGTTGGAGGCATCATTTTAGGTAATAATGATGCATACTGCGGCAATTGGATCACTCTAATTAATAAGCTTTCGAATGCACACTCAAGGTAGGCAGAATAAAATAGAGACTTGGTGTAAACAAAGAAATAGTGGTTGAACTTGCTTAGTTCCTCTACTATTGGGTCCTTTACCCTACCGATCTTTAGGCTTCAAGACGACTTATCTTTGGGGATTAGCAACGTTTTAAAAAGAGTAACACCTAAAATCATAAGCATCCGTCCTTTTTCTATGCACATAATTGCATATGTGACCAGAGAGAATGAGAAAGTCTCTCACTTATCATTTCGATATGCATGTAGTATACCGTGAGAGACTTTTTTTTTTGCAAGCTGTCATGATAAAGAACTTATTCGAGAGGCTTTACCCCATGATAAATTTCTTTTAAAAAGTTCCAAACGCGCATTTCAACTTATTCTACACAGTTGTACGGTCCCCAACACAAGCGAGAAAAAAGCGAGAATCATCACTTCTCGTGGAAGCCCCACGGTGCGCCGGTAGTACGTTATTATAAAATAAAAAATGTCCATCAAAACCAAGTACAGGGCTCGATTCTTATGGTAATTCTGCACCTCTGGACCAATTTTTAAAAAAATCTCTATGATTCTCGAGAAATCTTGATTTGAAGTTTTTAGCTAAGAAAGAATATTTATAAGAATCGAAAAATATTACGTCCAAAAAGGTGTCCAAGTGGTTTTTAATCAGTTTGTATTCGTTGCCATTTCATTTCGTTTATGTATATAACATCTAAACAGATAACACTGAAAAAATTATTTGGCGTCACAATACATGGTTCGAGACGGTTCCACATCTCTCCATCCTCGGTTACACCTCACGCTCGCCAAGTCGTTTTGCACCTGGTCCGCCGTCTCGTACCTGCCAGATTGAAAGCGAGCACCATCTTTGCAGGGTTGCTGTCCGACATTCTTGCAACATGCCCTGCCCATCGTACCCTTCCGGATTTAGCTACCTTTTGGATACTGGGTTCGCCGTAGAGCTGGGCGAGCTCGTGGTTCATTCTTCGCCGCCACACACCGTCTTCTTGCACGCCGCCAAAAATGGTCCTAAGCACCCGTCTCTCGAATACTCCGAGTGCTTGCAAGTCCTCCTCGAGTATTGTCCATGATCCGTGTCCGTAGATGACTATCGGTCTTATCATCGTCTTGTACATAGCTAATTTGGTGCGATGGCGAATCTTTTTTGACTGCAGTTTCTTCTGGAGTCCTTAGTAGGCCCGACTTCCACAGATGATGCGCCTTCGTATTTCACGACTAACATTGTTATCAGCCGTTAGCAAGGATCCAAGGTAGACGAATTCCTCGACCACCTCGAAGGTATCCCCGTCTATCGTAACACTGCTTCCCTTGCCGGCTAGGTCGCGCTAGGCTCCGCCCACAAGCAAGTACTTTGTCTTCGATGCATTTACCACCAACTTTTGTTTCAGTCCAACTTTTGTTGCTTCACGTTTCAGGCGGGTGATCAGTTCTACCACCTTTGCAAATGTTCAGCCGACAATGTCCATGTCATCTGCGAAACAAATAAATTGACTGGATCTGTTGAAAATCGTACCCCGGCTGTTACACCCGGCTCTCCGCATGACATGCACACCTTCTAGCGCAATGTTGAACAACAGGCACGAAAGTCCATCACCTTGTCTTAGTCCTCGTCGCGATTCGAACGAACTGGAGTGTTCGCCTGAAATCTTCACACAGTTTTGCACACCATCCACCGTTGCTTTGATCAGTCTGGTAAGCTTCCCAGGAAAGCTGTTCACGTCCATAATTTTCCATAGCTGTACGCGGTCTATACTGTCGTATGCCGTAAAGATCAGTAAACAGACAGTAAAGATCTGATCCGTTGTCGAGCGGCCGTCAACGAAGCCGGCTTGATAACTTCTCACGAACTCACTCACTAATATCACTGGGATATCACTTTGACTTTGTAGGCGGCATTAAGGATGGTGATCGCTCGAAAGTTCTTACACTCCAACTTGTCGCCTTTCTTGTAGATGGGGCATATAACCCCTTCCTTCCACTCCTCCGGTAGCTATTCAGTTTCCTAGATTCTTACTATCAGTTTGTGCAGGCAAGTGGCTAGCTTTTCCGGGCCCTTCTTGATGAGCTCAGCTCCGATACCATCCTTCTTCTTCTTCTTATTGGCATTACATCCCCAGGACAGAGCCGCCTCGCAGCTTAGTGTTCATTGAGCACTTCCACAGTTATTAACTGCCAGGTTACCATTTTTACATTTGTATATAATGAGGCTACATTTGTATATAATGAGGCTAGCGCGATGATACTTTTATGTCCAGGGAAGTCGAGACTATTTCCAATCCGAAAATTGACTAGACCGGCGCCGGGAATCGAACCCAGCCACCCTCAGCATGGTCTTGCTTTGTAGCCGCGCGTCTTACCGCACGGCTAAGGAGGGCCCCCGATACCATCCTTACCAACTGGTTTATTGGTCTTTCGCTGTTGGATGGCATCCTTTACTTCCCTCAATGTCCATCGTCCGCTGAACTGACGTAGTTTTCTCTTCCGCTGCCTTGACTTTTACTGCCCGTACTCTCAGCGCCATTCAAAGGTTCCTTGTAGTGCTGCTTCCACCTTTCGATTACCACACGTTCGTCCGTCAAAATGCTCCCATCCTTATCCCTGCACATTTCGGCTCGCGGCACAAAGCCCCTTTGCGGGATGCGTTGAGCTTCTGATAGAGCTCACGTGTTACTTGAGAACGGCACAGCTGCCCCATCTCCTCGCACTCCGCTTCTTCCAGGCGGCGTTTCTTTTCCTGAAAAAGGCGGGTCTGCTGTGTCCGCTTCCGTCTTTAACGTTCCACGTTCTGCTTCTGCCAGGTACCTTGCTGAAGCGCGACCGCGCTGCATTCTTCTTCTCCAGAATCTATCTGCAGTCTTTGTCGAACTAATCGTTTCGTCGACTTCGTCCCAGATACCCGACGTTGTTCTCCGCTGCGTCGGTAATGGCTGCTTTGACTGTATTCCTGCAGTTCTCAAGAGGGACCCCATCGAGCTTACCCTCTTTCCGGCAACACTGCTTCGACTTTACTGGTCTTGTTGTTTTCATTTTTTTGCAGCGGGAAAGAGACAAAGCAGTCCGTGCAGTGCCCTATAGGCATCAGGATTAGACGACGGTCGAATTTTTTACAACATTTTATAAAAATCACTTTTCCTGGCTAAGACTGCTCTATTTTTCTATTTAAATTTCTATGTTGACTATGTTGAAACTCTTTCTTGCGCTGTTAACAATCGACTGTTTGTAAACGCAAACGTGACCTTTAATTGGTCTTATTGTGTAGGGGTTATCACGCCTATCTAGAGAGTAGGATATTGAGTGTTCGAGTCCCTCCAAGACACGTGAATTCTTTTTCGAAAATTTAGTATCAATTTGTCAATTTCGGAAACATGTACTGTGCTTATGCGCAGCCAAGTTAGTTAACAAAACATATTTTCCGTACGACCGAGTTGCTAAATAATATGCAATTAATTTTAAATTATTTTTCTTCGATGTTTATCCATAGTTTTCCATAAAAAAAACTTCCGATAAGTTTTACACCGCCTAATCGTAAGCCGATGTGGCCAGGGTTCTTATATTGTATTCACCTTGGACTTGGCTAAAATTTTGTATAGCATCAGAGCGTTAAAAAGAACGGAATGATAAGGCGGCCCATAAAAAAATACAAGTAGTTTCCTGGGTACAGGGCCTGGGTTACCTGGACACAGATGTTGTAACAAGTTTCTAATGGTCATATACAACCAAAATCAGTCATATATGAGTTACTGCCACTAAATCGGTCTGAGTTGTGCTGATAGGGTACTAAACACTAGTTTATACTAATTTGACCCACCATGTGGCCACTATTTCAACAAATTGAATCAAAAACCCATCGAGTACGCAAGAATAACCACTTTGAAATCCAGTGAAAGCCAAATAATGTTTATTATTATTACAAGTAAGAACTACACAATTTAGACCAGGTCGTAATTCATCGCATGTAGTATAAACAATTCTTTGAGCGTTTCTACGTCAAACAGTGAATGAAGGTCACCAACTCTAATCTGAAAAAAATAACACTCTTTCAAATGTGCATAAAATGAATCGCTGTGGAACGGCTTGCCAAATTGACTATTTGCATTCCATTCGAATCTAATCAAATATCTATCAGTTCATCGCGTAGCTCCACGAACTCTAACACTGTGGCGCAGGTGCTCCATACCCGGCGATGATGGTTCTGCTAGTCGTCGCCGAGGTCAACTGACACATTTGAAGAAAGACATTCGCTGAATGTCGAAGCCGTGTTTTCTTCAAACAAGCAAAGCCACCGCAGCACATGAAACGTGTGGCAGCCCATCGATCGTTTGTAATTTTATTCAACGACAAAATGGCGATTCTCGGTATTATTGTTGTTATTAAAATATTGACGGCAATAAAATGATATCGGTTTAGAGAGTGTCGGTGAGTCGAGGTGATGTCGTCTTCTGGGGCCGTTCGATTTTTGATCCCGCTTTGGCCATTGAGTGGATGGGGCGGTTGACGACGATGATGATCATGGATGCTTGATCGCCTGGTTGGTTGTTCACTGGCTGGGTTAGCCGATCAACTGGATGGCGGAACGCAAATAAAAATTCTTTCCAGATTATATGAAATAAAATTATGAATGGCTTGTTTGGGAATTAGGGTTAATCATTTTAACTGCCTTGATGTCGGCTCTTCTAGGCATGTGCGTCGCCGGTCGGGCCGCCGACGTATTGACTTTAGGAAGCTACTTCGTCACGGCTGGATGCTACAAATGGCCATTAGCGGAGGGGATTGCTCCTTCCAGAGAGTCATATAGAGGTGTCATTTGCATTCGTCTTTAACCCCTAACGCGTCGATTTATAGCGAATCGAAAGCTTTTACCGCAGATTGAATAAATTTTCTAATAAATAGGAATCGACCAAAGTGGCCATTCCGAGGTGTCAAGCTTTAATCACCAGTGAGCTATTGGTAGTCGCAATTTGCATTGGAGATGTCGCAAGAACGTAAAACTAGCTGAGCATGTGCCGTTTCGAAGCGTAGCACAGGAAGGTAAGTTCTAGTTCCACTTTTTAAGATGTTTTCATATAGGACAATTATTGTTTAATTTTCCATTTAACATTCGTTTAAAGCATAATCTTCATTATAAGTTATTTAACAATTATTTACAATCGAGAAATCCATTGGTGAAAGTTGGCGACCAAACCGTCTGTATATCTGCGTATATATTAAAATAAGTTTGCTTCTCTTATGAGGCATTATATTTCACGAACGGACTGACCGATTTGCAGGATTTCCAATGCAGCTGCTTGAAGAAGAATATCTGAATTTTATAATTCTAAGAACCATGTTTTTATCTGACATTAGGAGTGGTCAAAATCTCAGTAAACGTCACGATTAATTTGAGATTAAATAAGACTTTACTCTGTTTGGATGTGACAGCATGGAACAAAATTGCATATTTTTACATCGAATGAACGAATAGTGAAGCATGACTAAAAAAATGAGATGCACCCAAAATTTCAAACCGCGGCACAATAACCAAAAGTAAGCCCGTTTATTTTAAATAAGATATGATTAGGTACTCAAATCAGAGTAGCTGTCCATTTTGCTAGGCTGAATAACTTTTAACTCAGTTAGAACAATTTCATTAGGTTTTGAACGGTTTCCATTTATCACAAGTGCAACTTAAAAATTGCCTAAGTACATTACCAGAAACAAAATCGAAAGTATGTTGATACTCAATTAAATATCCCGCCGATGACGACGACGTTTCGTCTATGGCATCAGATCCCGGTGAAGAGCTTCGTTGTTCTCATTATTCCAAATGGGGTTTCATCTTTTCGGGTCCAATCACGATTCAATAGATGCTTGCGCTAGTCAAACGCTCTTGAAGCCGGGCCCCCAGCGGGCATTGGCATGCAATCTGTGGCAAGAGGATTACAATCGTTTCTTCTTGCATTTCGTTCACCGCATCGGCGCGCAAGACCGCGCTCTTTATTGTCCAACCGACGATGATGACGACAGTGGGGCATTGCGCCCACGTCGTCGTTCGTCAGTGCTTTCCTTTCAATCGGCGCTGAGAGTATCACATAGTATTTTGCATTCGCGCAATGAGGCTCTGGCTTGAGATTGAGACCCTCTATCTTGTACTTAGTCGGCAAGCAATGTTCGGATTGTATGCGGTGCTTAATTGAATCTCGCAGTCTCGTTTACTTGCGGGCGATAGTGGAAAAATCACTTAGGCCGCCACCGCCTTTCCTCGATCTCCTTGCTGATCCCGGCTGCTTGATCTGGGGGATAGATGTCATGAAATATGATGTAATATTTCGAGGATTACTGGCTTTCGGTGTGCCTACAGAGTCGATGGGCGGTTGGTCCAGAAGGTGTTGGCTGTTCAAATAGAGAAATTAAATAACAATCAACGGTCGACGACCACGGCGATGAAGACGATGATGGAGTGCACTACAAACTCCTTATGCGCACGATTTTCCTGCTGAGTGCTGATGGATGATGGTGATGTAACAGCGTGTTAACCTACATTTGTGGGTGGTGATAGAAGCAAGGGTAGATCATTCAACATCCTATATTTTGTAGTGGCGTGAAGAAGTTATACCGTTGGCACAATGGCAATATTAAAACGATTGCATGGTTTAGGTGTGTCATGCTACAAAGTAGTAACGTGTTGTTATAGTTCTAGATTTCTAACCAATATTTTGCTTTCCATAAAAACATGTCTTATATAGATAAGAAATTAGAGAAGACACTCAAATCCCCACTGTAGTTCAGTATTCATATATTTATCTAGATTTAATTCACTACTAGTCCCATATTTTTCATAGTCAAACTTTGCGTTCTGTACTTACATCATAGGTTCTATAAAGATTTCCTAGCGACTTTTTAAATAGACCCAATAACAATACTTGAATTGCGACAGACTTCACATTTTTACGGATAATGTTCCAAATCTAGAATTATTTGAAATATTTGAGTTTATAAAAAGGAGAGCATGTAGACAGCCTACCTTAAGATGGAGTACTTTTTGTAGTCTATACTTCAAATTCGCGATTTTATGAAGAACATTTTATTATTTTCAATGGGCGTTTTCACTTCAGTCTGTCGTTCTGTTAACTATGATTTAAGGGCTACTGCAAGGTGATGGTCTTTCTTGCCTGTAATTCAAAATCTCTTTGGAGGGGGCAAAACAGAGGGTAGGGATCATCTGAGCACAGGATATCATCTTTGCTTGTGAAAAGATATTATCCCTAATCAAAGAGTTATTGGATAAAACAACGTCCGGAGGAGGATTTCCTGTACTTTATTTTGAAGAAATTTTAGAAGGGCTTTGCGGAGTAAGTTCCGATGAAAGTTTCAGATGAAGTCCTTCAATATTTTCTGTTGAAATCCCTAAAGAAACTTGCGAAGAAATTCCAGGAGTTTCATGGTAAATAACATGTTTTAATACATGTAGAAATAGCTCATACCGTATCCGTAGCACTTCAGTGCATGTAAAAGTTTCTACACACAACCGGTGTTTCTAAAAATTTCTAACAATTCTGTACAACAATCTACCAAAGCCTGTATAAGAACTAGGCATATGCGAAAATGCTACACTCTTACATATACAAATATTGTATGATATTCAAGCTTTTCTTACAATATTTATTTGTGAGCCTACACTTTTGCATAAGAATCTAACAATTTCGCATAGGCTCAATTCTTACACAGGTGTTGGTAGGTTCTTATACAGAATTGTTAGAAAATCTAACAGTCGCTTGTTGGGTGTGGAAAATACCAATCGTATGCGAATAAAACGTTCATCGTTGATATAGCTGCATGAGAGTCTCTATCATTACTATGAATAGTTTGATACGTACCTTGAGAAGCGATTGATTCATTATGATTTATAATTTAAACATAATCGCTCTTACATTTATGGTTAACATGCGAATAAATGGCACCTGAAACTCCAAGTTCGATGTTTTGTTTATTGTTTTTGATTATTGTTATTTTTATTCCAAGGATTACTTATCATTGCAATGGTTAAAAAGCTTACAGTCGAGTATATGCACAGGATGAGAAAAATTATTTACAAACTAATTATCTCAAAACCCCCTTAATTATATTTTTATTTCATGATGTGGACGGATTTCAGAGCTGTACGAATTTTGGTCCTCCAAGGTACATACTAATTTCTGCAGGATTTCCTTTTTAAAAATCTGTTTTAGCCAGTATTGTTCAATCTGGTATTCAATTGTACTTTCAGTTTCAACTAGTGGAAGTATATTTACAATCATCATTTTTTTTGTGCCATATTGATGAATGAAGTCACTACCCAGAAATTTTTTTGTTGGTCACGAAACAGGTACTCAGGGATATTTACCACTTTCCATGGCATTTGCGGTGTGGCCAATTTTCAGAGATTTGATAGAATTATTTGATTTTAGAATTAAGAAAATATATTTATGTATCGATTAACCATTTTTACTTGTCATAAGACGAGTTAATACAATCCCATTGAATTCCACCACTTAATTGTATCTTGACAGATACGTATTTCGACCTCAACAGTAAGGCCGTGTCTCGTACTTGAGCTAGTCGAAATCGAGTCAAGTACGAGTCACTGAATTTATTCAATTGAAGCTACCTGTCAATCGTGGAATTAATGGGATTGTATTAACTCGTCTTATGACAAGTGAAGACATTCCACTAAAAAGCTCAAAATAATTTTCTTATCAACCATTTTTAATTGTCTTTTTCGTTGTTGCATCAATGATGTAGAGTATTTGAAAAAAAGTGAACATTAAAAAATGGTGTCAAGGGATAATACATAAGCATATGCGGTATTTCGAAAAATTTCGTTTCAAGTGGTTCGAAACGAAATTCCGCGGAATTTTAGCATAGCGAAATCGCATTTCATGATTTCGTTTCGTTTCGTAAAATTAGAAAAATTTCGCTAGAAAAATCTAGCTTCTAACGAAATTTAACGGACTTTCGCGGAATTTCGAAACAAATTTAAACTTTAACCATTCTTCATATTATCAAAAAATTTGGCTGCGCCGCTGAACAAAATCGTTAAGTTGTTTTCAAAACTTTAGGTTATACATTTTTTTCTAATAACGCTAACTACATAACCCTATTCTTAGTCGACAAATACGTATATAGTTTTCTTCTATAAAACGTCTTCAGTGTTTCCAAGTTTCCAATTTATATTTTGTGATATTTTTTACTATTTGTACAATATGAATGCGGAATCTATCGTGTTGCTGCTGGTAATGGGACGGCAGCTGGTCCGGGAGAACGCGAAGTGAAAAAAATCTACCTCGCGTAGCAGAAATTTGTTTAACCAGTGTACAATCGATCTTGTAGATGCTGATCACGCCAGTTAGTGTGGGAGAACGCGAAGTAATAAAACTAATGTCTGCATCGAAGAGCACAGAATTATTTAGTGCGGAATCGATCGTATTGTAGAAGCTTATTAAACGAAGCACATTGAATTGTGTTTGATTGATTTCAAACACAGTTTTCGTCTTCTTGTTTTCAAAAAAAACTTCGTTTACAATAAGGGGTCGTACACTTACTACGTAAGCAATTTCCCCCCATGTAAGATTTTTTTTTCATACAAATGAGTTTTTATTTATATGGAGCGTAAAATATTGACCGATCCCTGCCCCTAAATATTTAGTCGCTTACCAAGGGGCTTCACATGAATTATCTTCTCTACTAACCAACGATTCTTTTCACATAGCGCTCACGGAGATGCAAAGCATTTCTCGGTCTTTTATAACAGCGGTTCTCAACCTGGGGTACATGTACCACGGGGGTACTTTCGCCAGGCCCAGGAGGTACCTCGGACGTAATGCTTAATGGCGGATGAATCACAGTTTTAATCCAAACTTCTTGATAAAGTTTTGTATTTTTTTTATTTCTAAACTTTATCTTGTACATAGTAGGGTAAAGGATATATTTTGGATAACCCTTACGGGGCTTTTATTTTGGACCACCAAGAGGAATTTGCTCTCAGTGGTTCAAAACATGAGGCGTCGAACTGGTGGTCCAAAATGCCTCCCTTACCCTATGCATGGCGATCAGTGAATCATGGCATTTTGAATATTGTCCTCCACAACCAGTACAATGGATGAAGAGGTGTGGGACAAAAGACCAAAAGGGCAAAACCTCGACTGAACAAATTTAAAAATCTTCTATGCAATCTTCCGGGTTAAAACATAATGTTGAATAATATGTTAAGAATATGATTTTTAACTAAAATCTAGAGTCTACAGATTCGAAAGCCTCCATTTGAAAGACATGAAGACTTTTTCCCGAAAAGCTCAGTTGCTTTGTTGCAAGAGAATTGGAAGCATCCTTCTACGCTTCTCGAAAGCCTTCTTCCAAGCAGCTCGGAAGCCTCCTTTCAAGTGACCCGGAAGCATCATTTCAGAGGTTCGAAAACTGTCTTTTAAGAGGCCCGGAAGCCAAGCTGTTTTTCTAGAAATTACTTTTTTCTGCTTCTTTTAAAAGCCTCGGATCTTTTTAAGGGGCTCGGAAGGGATTTTTGAACAGGCTCGACAGCCTCATTTTAAAAGGCTCGGAAGCCTACTCTGAAGAGGGTTGGAATTCTCCTTTCTAGAGGCCCGGAAATCTTCTTTTAAGTTTTCTTCTTTAAACTTTTTTTTCTCTTTTCTCCTTCTTTTAAAATGCTCGAAAAGCTCTTTTCAATAGGCTCGGAAGACCTCTTTCAATAGCCTCAGAAGCCCTCTCAAGCCTCAAGCCTCCTTTCAAAAGCTCAGAAGCCTCCTTTCAAAAGGCTCAGAAGCCTCCTTCCAAAAGGCTCAAGCCTCCTTTCAAAAGGCTCAGGAAGCCTCCTTTTCAAAAGGCTGGAAGCCTCTTTTCAAAGGCTCGGAAGCCTCTTTTCAAAAGGCTCGGAAGCCTCCTTTCAAAAGGCTCGGAAGCCTCCTTTCAAAAGGCTCGGAAGCCTCCTTTCAAGAGGCTCGGAAGCCTCCTTTCAAAAGGCTCGGAAGCCTCCTTTCAAAAAGCTCGGAAGCCTCCTTTCAAAAGGCTCGGAAGCCTCCTTTCAAAAGGCTCGGAGTTATTTATTTTATGTATACTTTAAGAGCTACGATTATTTTCATTTACAGCAAAAAAAAATATAGGGGGTACCTCAATTAATGCACAAGTTCGAAGGGGTACCTAACAAGAAAAAGGTTGAGAACCGCTGTTTTATAACAATGAATGTTAAACTAATTTTCCTCTCCTAATCCTAAATTGACTGTAAGGACGTGAGCAGCATCGTTATTAGTCATGAATTGGAAACTCCGAAGCAAGTATACAATAAGAATAAGTTTTTTGTATCCCAAGAATATTATTTAATTGGTGAGCTGTCGGACAATCATGATTAGCAATTACGATGTGTACAGTTAATCAAGCTAAGCTCTTCTTTGACTATTTCCACAATATTTAAGGAACATTGAAGATTTGTGGGCATTTCTAGATCTTCGCATGAAATTTGCAAAAAAAAATTCAAAACGGGTCGAAAGATCATTGAAATTGCTGAAAGTTCTTTACTCATGATTGCTTTCAGCTCATACTGACCATAACAGCTGTTCTCATTTGCCAAGGACACACAGAGAATAGCTCAGTTCGTCGAGCTGATTGTTTATAAGACTACTTATGCTGCCGCTGACCGCAAGTCGAGCACATCTGTATATGGTAAAACAGTTATTTGACTTTGAAAAAGTGAAATCCGAATTGCGTAAGTAATGTAAAACCAATTTAATCAAAATTCCGCGGAAAAAAAAATCGTTTCGTTTCGAAAAATTTCGAATCAAATGAACCTTGATTTCGTTTCGTTTCGAAGTTTCGAAAGTAAATCCATATTTCGTTTCGTTTCGATCCGAATTAACATAGACATTTTAAATTTCGTTTCGTTTCGTTTCGTTAGGATAAAAGTGTGTTATCGCATACCTTTAATAATACAAAATAGGTATAAAACATTTAAGGACATAGTTGGAGGAGTACCACGATGGCAGTCAATATGGCACCGGACCTTCCACGGGTCAACCCCACACCTCCCGCACTCCTCTCCCACCAACATTCGAATGCATCGAACAAAAGTTTAATATTCAAATTACTAACCTGTTCACAGCATATTTATTCACTTCCCGTGATAATGAACATGTTTCTTCAAAGAGTCCTATGAATTTCGGCTCGAATTTTATCGTAAATCAGCAGTTTCGTGCCAATTTAACAGCCGTTCGCGATTCGGTGGGCTTATCACTGCACTTCACTTCTTCTCAAAGGGCATAGAAAAATCAAGTTTTTACTCACTTCTCCGCACATGAGCAGCCCGAAATGTTGATAGAATGCAAATTAAACATCACTTTTTGAAATCAGTCACTCGTTTTAACCGGAAACCTAATATAAGCAGCTATTTTTGCCCGAAAAAACGATTAAAAACTGACCGCGGAGCGAATGTAAACACCGGCAGCAGCAGCAGCAAACTAATACATAGGGTGGTTCAAAAATGATTTTGCTCCGCCGCGCTCAGTCGATTATCATTCATAATTTGGGTGTTATCCGATGGTTTGGGTTGGTTTGAATAAAGGCTTACCGTACAGGTCGTTTTCAGGTTTGTATGACAGTTGATATGGCGAGGTTGAATTTTACATTATTTTGATTGTGGCACTCCGTTGGGCGCTGGCGAGGGGGAGACTATATGACTGGATGAATATTCAAGAGCTTCAATTCCATAGACAATGGACATTGAATGGTGGTTTCGATGGTTGGGAGTTGATTTTAATCGAGGTTGCGAATATTTAGCATGATAATTAGGCTTATTTTTGCGTTACATAATCAATGGAACTTTCCTGTGGTGCGGTTTTCGTTCAGTGAAGTCTCCGGAATGTTGCTTCCAGCTATGTGGATTCTCTTTTCGCACGCGTTTGGAGGGAAGGCGCTGTAGCCAGTTTAAAGAAAAGTTTAGTTTCTCATACTAGTTTTCATACAAACTAGAACCGGCTTTCAACCAGTTTTGTTCAATTCGGTTTTTGGAGGACACTCGGTTCATGGGACGGAATCGAGTGAGCGTGGTGGATCTGGGTCGTTTTTTGAACCACCCTACTAATATTCTTTGTTTTTTTATAAATACGACACCAATACTACTACAGTATATGACAGTTTTTATTGCATTAATACTTTCAAAGCTTTGTTTTGGTACTCAACCCTCCTTCACCTTAAACAAGCATAGTCATTGTCTTCGTCTGTTTATGTCTGCGAATAACGATGAAACATGGCGTAACATGTTCCGTGTGGCGTGGAAATCGAAGAGTGATGCGACTCTGTTGAAGACACACTGTAGGCCACAAATAGCTCCATACATGCCATAATTTGTACGACGAAAAGGCAGCCTCTACATATGACTGTTACGAACGTTCAGGTCTATTTGTTCCAACATAGCTCCACAGTCGATTGGTCCCTGCAAGGTATTGGCGATCATAATGGCTTTGTCGACATCTCTCCTTGAGCCAAGTAGCTCCAAGTTGATCAACTGACATCGGCTTTCGTAACTCGGTAGGCGAAACGGATCCAGCCAAGGTAGTCTACAAAGCTTGGCTCGAAGGAAACGGCGTTGAACAGATTCGATTCTCTCAGCACCGTTGTTGTAAGACGAACTCCAGACAACAGAACAGTACTCTAGAGTCGAGCGCACCAGAGAGCAATAGAGAGCTTTTAAACAGTATATGTCGGTGAAATTCTTCGCATCTCTGAAGATGAATCCCATAGTTCTGGATACTTTGTCGACGATGAATGAGATGTGTTGCTTGAATACTAGTTGCGAGTCTAGGATCACGCCGAGGTCCTTCACATTGGCTCACTTGCTCTATTTTTGTGCCAAAAAGACTGTAGTTGCAAACGATGGGCTGTTTTTTCTTCTGAAAACGTTATGACAGAACACTTGGCCGGGCTTACCACCATTCGATTTAGAGAGCACCAATCCACGAAGCGATCTAGATGTTGGAGAGGGATCCTCATGAGAACATCATGGTTATCGTGATATGACCACTTCTTTCATTGGAGTGAATGGTTAGCAGATAGATCATCACCATGCCAACTATGTTGCTATAGTAAACATTCTATCTGTCACAATTCAAGAAACTTTTTTCAAATAGTCGTAACTGTATTTGACCTTGAAAATTAAAACGACCAATACTCTCTTAATTCTACTAATTCTACAAATTTGGTACAACTGCCATTACTATCCGATAGATCGGAATCTATTCTAACTGTTGAGCACATAAGTTCACCGAAATAGTTTGAATGAAGAGCACAATCGCTGTTCCAATAATCAAGGTCAGATTCAATTAGGCCCATTTGAAAAAAGTTCCTAGAATTACTACTTGCCTTGCTTAATACCAACAATATTTCATTTTCGCACGACTGCTATTACGACAGACTATGAAGAATTGTTAGGATTTGAGAATTGGTCTATTTGACCTTTCATTAGACTTGGAAGAACCTAAACATGTTCAGCTCATAAAGGGATCAATTTCCCCCTATATGGGGATCAAGTCTCCCGCAAGTTTTGAAAAGGCCAAATTTTCTATCTTTCGGCAAAATTATTTTTTTAGTACCTTTCATGAACAAATAATTGCTTCCAATGACGTTTTTGAATAACTTATTAAATTCTTTATCAAGTCCATCAAAAAGCGTGCAGAATTTGTACATGTTACATCAAGAAATATCTTAAAACAAAAAGTGGGGATCATGTGTGTCCAGTTTCCCTGTACCTCTTCACTCGCCACAAGTCGAGATATCGCCAATTAATCGATTGCTTCGATTAATCAACCAAAGATTAATCGATTCAATAATCGACACTAATCGAGAGTAATCGATTAGTTACTAATCGATTAATCGTGATTTTATGACATCTCTAAGGTGTCGCAAAACAATCGATTACCTCGATTAATCGGTTCATTGTTGTGATAATCGAATAATTTTGGATTGATTCGATTAGAAACGAGAGTAATCGATTAGTCAGGATTTTACGACATCTCCAGCCACGAGTTCATAGGGAATTTATTGGATTTTTTGGTTTAGGTTCGAGACTCAGAGGTCCGTCTTGATTAACGAGCTGCCATTGTCATAGATAGGAGAATGCAACTAATGGAATTTCTAACTGGATGTAGGAAACGAGCTTTTAAATTCATTTCCAATTCTAGCAGCTACTGCTAGAATAGTCAAGTTGAATGTATAGCATAGAAATAAATGGTATGCAAGTCCATTTCCAATTCTAGCCATATGGCTAGATCATGAGGAATATAGAGATAGATACAAAGTAGGAGAATGGAACGGACCTGGGATTGAACCTACGACCTACTCCCGAGCAAAGGCAGATAACTGAAATAATATTAAACTGATAACAAGCTAATTTATCTTTATTATTATTTTGATATTTAGTTATCAATCATGTGATTAACTGATAACTAAATAATAAGGTACCCCGGGGCAAGTGAAAATACGGGGTAAGTGGGTACTATGGCTGCCGATTAATCGGTGAACGTTTTTAATGATAACAATGTTCTAGAAAGATGAAGCAGAACTATCGACGAATTCGTCTGGCACAAAAATATTTGAAATCAAAACCATTTGCGGCACCATACTAATGGTATTGTTCAATCATTACTTTAAACTACCGGCAAAAGCTATTACTTTTATTTTAATTCAATAGTTTTCCAACAAACTAGTCGTTTCAAAATTCATCAATGATGTGGAGAGTGAATATTTTGAGCAAATCAATAATTGTGTGACATCGAAAACGATTTAAAAGTTTTGATTAAAGCCAAAACCTGCAGTTTTCACTTGCCTTGAGTTTTAACATACATGGGGCAAGTGGGACATATTTGCACAACATTTTCGATAGAGTCATTTACCTGTTTTAAATTGATATCTAGTGAAACATAACATCGACGCTCATATATCATATGGATCTGAATCAAATGCAGTTGATATCATTGGTTTCATTGTTAAGAAGTAGTATATAGTTGGTTTACCAAATCTGTATTTTACTTTCTGAAAATGATCTCCCTCGTGGAAAAAAACAATGGTTATAACTATGCGAAATCTTCCTTTGACAGTGCAAACAATCTATTTGTTCTACAATAGATCAACAGGTTTTGTCTTGTGTTTTGCTATTTTTAAACTTCGCATCAGTTTAATAGATTTTCAGATAAATAAAGTGCTTAAGACATTAATTGGCCAGTTCGTTCTATTACAAATTTACAACACTGCGCATCGCCTGAATAAAAACGTTCTATTTAAAGTTCTAATTTATGTAATAATTTGTGTTCTAAGCAGAGAAACATTCATTCGAAAAGTGAACAAAAATTTGCTTATCCTTTCCATCTAACACATTTGGTTAGAAAGTAAGCTAATGGAAAGCCAGGTAACAGCCAATTAAACAGTAAACCGGCTGTTGTCTTGTTTTTATATCTGCTAACATTGTAATCCCTTTCTTTTCGCAAAAACGAAAGTCTGACAAGCAATAAACCTCCATCCATGATCTGAAATACTACGACTCAGAAATTACATGAACATTATATCTACATTCTTCAAATAAGTTTCGTTCGACAGTATAAAGCAGAATAGGTCCCACTTGCCCCGTTTGAAGGGGTAAGTTGGTCCCACAGGTAAATTTATTTATGTCACTAACAATATTTTTTGTAACTGCATAAATGGCTTACAACACGTCCACACTTCAACAACGGAAGCATATAATGATGTATCCGTAGTTAATGTCCTGAAATACCCTGTTTTCTAAGTATGCGTTAACAATTTTGCTGAACTAGCGTTTTTTTAGGTCCCACTTGCCCCGGGGTACCTTAACACATTTTATTATCAATACAAATTTTCCATTTACTTCAAAATTTCGCATCGTTCAGGTATTGTGCTAAGCATTCTATTCTTGTAAACAAACTAACTTCTGGAAACATCTTCCCTAGAGGCATATTTTATGGTGAATGGTCATCCCAATTCCCAATATGTTCAACACGAGGTAAAAGTGTTCTTTCTTTAATGGTGGATGTTATAAAAGTGTAACAAGAACTGTTTCCAAACACTGAACTGAAATTTTCGTTTAAGCAGTCGATTATTTTCACCGTTACCAACGATATATATTGTTTTTATTTATTTCTCTGTCAACAACAATTTACGCAAGAGTTCACACGTGTTAACATGGCTTTCCCGGAACATATGATCGAAGACTAGGACCAAGCGAATGTGCTCATTCAGGAATGGTGAACACTCTTGACTAACCGCCTACTTTGCATGACATAAGCGTGCAAAATACAAACCCAAGATCGTTATCTACAATCAAACCTCCATGAGTCGATAGTTAAGGGACGGTGGACTCATGGAAATATCGAGATATGGAAAAGCAAATCATTTTATCACAGTAACCCATAAAATTATTTTTAGTGTGTACAAATTTGCTTCCATGAGTCGATATCTAGTCATAAAACATCGACTCATGGAGAGGTTCGACTGTACATAAGTAAGAATGAGTTGAGGTTACTGTTGTCTCGATTTACCTAGCGAAAGGATTCTCCAAACAGCACAAGCTTTTTCCATGGATTAATTATTCCAGGGATCAGCAGTGTTTATATATGCATATGAAAACATGGAACGTTTCACTGCGAAATTACAAAGTTGTTGCTAGCAACCTAATGATTTACAGTTAGTGAGAAAAACTAACCTGAGCAAGGTCGGGAACGATTGCCTTGTATTTATATATTTATTTATTTGTTAACAACTGAAAGTATTCAATAAAAGGATGATGAACGATGATTTCGAATCTCAATGAATGCCAATATTTTTTCCAATGCGTAATGAAGTCGGCAAAGAAGATTTAACTGTTTTGGTCGATAAAACAGTGATGGCTTATAACTAAATAAGTTATTTTGAGTAAATAACTTGTATAACAAAATGTGTTATCAACTTGGTATCAGTGATAACTTAATTTGTTTTCATTTAAATATTTCACGCACAAAATTCTGGTATCATTTTTGTTATGTTGGCTGTTAATTCAACCAAAATGATAACAAGTTCAGTTATCAAAATGTCCGATAACCGAATAATAGAATTTGTTATCAATTAGTTATTCATCTTTGCTCGGGCTACGTATGATGCAGAAGCAGTAGCCATATGACTATCAAACCAATAGACAATTGATACCCCTCAAGAACCGATCATTTTGCCGCAAAATTCGTTTGGTCTAACAGGTTGCTTGACAGATAATGCCATTTGACCGAACAGATGAACATGTCATATAGCCCTAGACGTCGTTTGACCGAACAGTGTCATTTGGCCGAGAAAAGCGTTGGGCGAATAGTTCATTTTGCCGAAAACGCCGTTTGCTCTAAACGGTCGTTTGGCAAGAAGGGCCTTTTAGCCGGTAATGTCATTTAGCCGAACGGGTCGTACAGCCGAATATGTTGTTAAACCGAAAGGGTCTTTTTTGCCGAGAATGTGATTTGGCGTAATGGATCACACGAAAGGACATTTGACCGAAA
Organism: Armigeres subalbatus; assembly: GCF_024139115.2. Lineage (NCBI taxonomy): Eukaryota > Metazoa > Arthropoda > Insecta > Diptera > Culicidae > Armigeres > Armigeres subalbatus. The sequence continues at coordinate 691,972 of NW_026942984.1, read as the reverse complement.
ATACCATTTGGTCTAAAAGGTCGTTTGGCCATTTGGTCGTCTGGGTCATTCGGCCTGAAATATCGTTTGCTGAACGGGTCATTTCAGAACATCGGATCGGCGGGCGCGTTTCCCTTAATTTGGGAGAGTTCTGCCATCGCCATTACACACCTCACGGCAAAGGAAATGGAAAAAAAAAGTAATGTGGATGGGGGCAAAGCGAGTTTTGAAAAGGGACTCTTGAAGAGGACATATAACGCATAAGCGTATAAAAGCCCATAGCTCTTTACCGCATCGGCTTATGCAGAGTACTCTGAAGATTCAGGTTTCTAAAGTCAAGTTCATCAGATATTTGCTTACCAAATATTTGGAAACGCAGTTGCGCGGCAGCCCGAAAATTAATGCAAAGCTTCACCCAACACATAATTACTGTAATAACTGGCTCAGGATGATAAAGTCATGTGATGCTCGAATTACTTCATCAGCCAAATCGTTTCTAGCTATGAAAGAATGGTTAAGCTTGTAACTGATCTTGTTGATGCGAAGAGTTATGTTTTTATGTGGCATATACCATACAGGATAGGCAATTGCTAGTAATTGCCTAGTGTTAGTAATCCAAGTGTTAGTTATCCAAGATGGGTACTCCTTAGGTAGTCCATCAATCTGGATCCTCTCAGATCAATACCCAAGCATAAGCATTAGCTACAATTATTGCGACAATTGGCGGACGGCCTTTTGAAGTGCAGTATCAAGTAATTAGTTTGAATGCATCAGTGGTGAAAAAACCCTATAATAGACGAATTTTCTGATGAGGCTTTCACTGAGTTATTTCAACTGAAATTTTGACAATTTCGAACATGAAAACAGGAAAAGAAATAAGGAATGAGATGTGAAACGCCTCACTTCTTATTTCTCTTCACCTATTTTTCACTTTCTCCAGAAACATTCGAGTTTTATGACAGTTTTATAGAAGTCTTGAAAGTCAAATAATGGTTTTACAAAAATGTTTCCAGAGTATTGGTTGGCCAAATGGCATATGCAACCATATGACCTGTTCTGCCAATCGATATTTTCGGCCGTATAACCTGTTCGGTCAAATGACATTTTCGGCCAAATGTCTCTTTCTGTCAAACGACTATTTCGGCCAATGCCATTTCGGCTAAACGGCAAGTTGGGGTAGTTCAATAAGTTTGTGGCGACACAGTTAGAGATAATGAATTAGTATAAAATTGAACCTGAGGTGAAACGAACTTGTTCTTTGGTAATCCACGATTCGTTCCCTAGAATGTACATAAGTAGTTAAAGAAAAAATGTAAGAATTAAGTACTGATAATCTTATCTGAATACAGCATTGAAGCTGCACATAAAAAGCTGATATTAATATGTGTTTCGTTCCCGCCAAAGTTCACATACTTAACACCAGGGTTCGTAATGCTCACTTAATCTCAGGAGCACAGGATGCTCGCTCACGAAAATTTTCGGGGAGAAATCGCTTTTCGAAAAAAAACAGCTTGGAGAGTGTTAACCATTTTTCGCTCACTTCGATTACCGCCAATCGCTGGATTGCTCTTTTTCTTTCATATTCGAGTATTTTCGTGGCATCATCAATGCAACTGTTAGTAGGGTAAAAGACCTAACAGTGGAGGAATTAAGCACGTTCCACCACTATTTGTTCGCTTGCACAAAAACTTTACATTATTTCGCTCACCTCAGTGGTGCATTCAAAAACTCTAAAATCGTATTTTGATTAAAAGGTATTCCAATAGCAGCAGCTCAAGTCATTATCACCTAAAATGAATCCTCCAATTATTGGTGCAATGTTCCAATAATTGCGATATTTTCTAATTCGTGTTCCTATAGTTGCGAATCCCATTGTTTTCATACACTACTATAGGAACTCTAACTATAGGTACAAAGCAGAGAAAAAATATAGTATTTCAGTGATACTTTACCGATTATTTAAGAAATCACAGACTGTTTTCGTCTTTTTCGCGTAATGACATGTCAACAAATAGATATACAATGTGGGTTGCTGCGTTTATTGCGTATATTTGACAGAAACTACACTACCGCAACTATAGGAACACCCACGACTATCGGATCATTTACCCTAGCCTATATGAAACAAATAACTTAATGCTTCATACAGATAGCGTGGTTGTGTGGCTAGAGTAAGCACATCCTTACGGCTATTATTGTTACTATTCTGGGTTTTAATCATGGCGCGGTCATACAATTTTGTAATTGTTCTGCGATAATTATCGCATAAAGTGAGTGAGTAGTAAAAGATGCATCGAGAAAGGATTTCCATCTAATAGGAAAGATTATCGTTTATCTTCCAAGTCTAATTCAAGAGAAAACGATTGATGGGTGAAAGAATCAGGGGTGGCATTGTGCATCTCGATTCGAACGTAATTCTATCGAGTCGAACATGTTTGGCATTACGGATTTCGATTCGATCTCGAAAACGACTCATCGTTCGAGTATGCTTGAGGAGGTACAAGAATAACGACATGTTTTGGCATTATGAAAACTCGTTAGCACACTGAAAAACGACTCAAGTCGAATGAAAAACACTCGTCACCTTTATGGCTTTCGAATGTTGTTCGAGAGTTATTTCTTGCTGAAAGTTTTTAATTATATTTATTATTATTTCTCTACGGGAAGAGAATAAATGTTTTATTATTGTCTCTTGAGGAAAAGAATGTCATTAGTATACCTACTTTTATAGTTTCCAGACAATATGCAATCACTAATTATCTTGAAATCCGCGTAAAAACGACTTCAACCAAAATAGATTTTTTGGAGTTTTCACATATTTTTGACGAATTCGATAAATCGCGTGATAAATTTATGAGGAAAATATGCGTGAAAACGTGTATATTCCAAAATCTACGTAAAAAAACATGAGTTAAATAAAAAAAACGCACACGAGATGACCCAAGTGCATTTAACTAAAATACATGGAAACATCAAAGTAATTTATTATCGAATCCTTCTTTAGCTTCAAATTATTTAGCTCAAATTTGGATCTATGGCATACACTCGAATAGACATAAAAAGGCTCCCCCAAACCTAAGCGATTTTATCGCCGCGACGGTGACAGCGGGATCCTATCGTTGGGTCGCTGCAGGCAATGTTACATTTACGCTTCGATGCCAACGGCGACAGAATCACAGTCGCCAAGCGTTAAAATCGCGACGCAGCTGTCGTGTTGCGTGTGTTTGGGGAAACCTAAACTTATAATTTGTGTCGTAGCAATATCTCAATTTATAAAACATGTCGTATCGCCATAATGTTTTAATCGGTTGCAACTGCTCAATGAATAATATTGCTTTTTAGAGTCATTGAGCACAATTTGCTTGTTTATAAATTAATTGCCAATTCATGCCCTGAATGATGCCTTTCCAGCAGGCAACATGCTACACGCAGATGAAATAACTCCTATTCTCTCTGTTTACTCACATTCACCATGCGCTGAAGGTTGTCTCTCCAGCGGGCGGTATACTAAACAAAAAGACAGCTATCTCTTATTCTCTCTGTTTACATTTCGTTTGACAGAACATACTCGATTGAACTAGTACAGCACCATTCGAAATCTTGTACTGCGACTGAATGAAGTCGAACGAAATAGATAATGCCGCATTTTTTCGAATCGAATCCAAAAACTTACGAATCGAGTGATTCGATTCGAGAGGCGCAATGTCACCCCAGGTCGTCCAGAAGCAGATAGACTGGAGGGTACAGGGGAATCTGGGAGGTGTTAAGTCTATAAATCGGCAGTGACAGCGTTTTCGGCATCACGCCAAAAGCCTTTTTAACCGGATGCGGTAAAGAGGATCGTCGTAGCGATATTTTATTGCGGTTATTTATCTAATTAAAAAAAAAGTTTTTCCGAATTTCAATGAATAATTGTGTTGGTTTCCTCAAGATTTTTTTTTGTATTAGCAGGTATTTCCACCTTAAAATATTTGATAATTTTTTTGAAAAATCTTTAGAATTGTCAAAACAACTTCTTTGGAAATATCATAAGAAATTAAAATTATCACTGAATTCCAAAAGCTTTTGGTTTACAAACAAAAGTGTTTGAAATACCTAAAGGCAATTCTTTAAATTCTACAGGTGAAATTCTTCAGAGTTTGCGAGAAAATGATTGGAATTTTCACGAAAAATTCTTCAAAGTATCAACGGGAAGTATGAGTTGTTCGGCCAAATGGCCGAATGATTGTCATGAAGTTATCAGGAAATAGAAAACAATAATCTTATAATTATTGCACTTTATTTCGCCTAGCTTGAATATACTCCGTCTTATAATCACTTATAAGGTTTGTACAAGACTCGAAAAGACATTTTTCTACTTTCGAACTTTTCCGCTAACATTTTTGTTTCTCGTATTAGGCTTACAAATCTATATACATAAAAATGAATTTCTGTCTGTCTGAACCTTATAGACTCGGAAACTACTGAACCGATCGGCGTGAAAATTTGTATGCGTATTTAGGTTAGAGGTTTTTAGGGCCGAGGAAGGTTCTTAAGATGGTTTGAGACCACTCCCCGCTTTGGAAAAGGGGGCTCCTATAGAAATGAAAGAGAAATTTCTCCATAACTCGATATCTAATCAGAGAATAAATCAATTTTAGGCGAAACGAAGTTCGTCGGGTCTGATAGTCCTATTTAATAAAAAATATGTCCCCCCTTCGAATGGCCAAGAAAGGGGGGAGGTGGTGATTGAATGATTTTCGTACGGCGGGGTTGCTGAATAATATGCAATTAATTGTGATCAAGTGTCGGTCTTCCATCGTCATTAGTCATTTGAGCACACGCGACTGCTGCGTAAAACAGTCACATTCATCAAATGCTTAAGAAAAGCAAGTCAATGGCAAGTGTGATTGATTCACACTTTATACAAATCTACCCAGCCCGGTGCTGGGGCATTCTGGGGCATAGCGTGTGAAGTTCTCGATAATAAACATTTGTTAAGTCGATTATTTGACTTAATTTATGACAAATTTTGCAAAAACTCCAAAAAGTATAGCTTCCAACTATTAAAAAAAATCGAAAATAAAATAGCAAAAAAACCACCAAAGGGCGAAACGACCTGATGATTATTTTCTGATATAGGTCCAAAATCGGATGAATATAAAACGAATCCTTACAAAAACCCACTATTACTCACAAACTTCACATATTTACTAGACTACAGCTGAACACTTCAAAATAGCCATGGCTAGACCTGTTTGGGGCAGAACTGCCCAACTGCCCAAGAAGAAACTACCGTAGATGTACACCTAATCAGTGAACTGCAGATTTTAATATAGTTCTGTATAAAATTGTAGAAATATTCCGAAACATTTTAATACAACCATTGCATTGTATTGAAATTTAACAACTTTGTATTACTACATTGCAGTAAATGTATGGGAAGCTTACGTTTCTAGTATTGAAACTTCGCTGAATCATATATGCCAAGATTTTATACAATAATTAAAAGTTTTTTTTTGTATAACCTTGAGCAGGTATGGGAAAAATAGAATCGAAATTCGCTCGACAGCAATTATCTACAGATATAATTCACCCTTCGATTCATTTCACTTTTCTCACTATCCATGAGCGAATTCGAATTCATCTCACGTTATCGAATAGTTCATTCTTGAGATGAGCGGTAAATAAATAGCTCGATTTGTTTCATTCACCTCTATAATCATTCATTTTCCCGTTCTGCGAGTGAATGACATTGCTCTATTCACTCGATGATTCTATTTTCGATTCAATCCTCACGATTGTAGTTTCAATTCGTTCGATCGTTGCAATGAGTCCTATCTGCATGCATAGGTTTAATTACTTTAAATTCAAATTGTCATCATGATGGTAGTTATTAATGTTAGAACGAAGAAAATAAAAATGTCAAACGTGATGTTACGTTTGTATAAGTTAATCACTTTCATAAATATTTGTGTACCGAGATGAAAAGAAAAACATTTTTGTGGATAGACCATTATGAAACATATCGCGGCAGTTCGCTCGCTGACTGTAGACAGAGAAACGTAAAGAAGGAGAAAATAAGCTGGGGGAAAGATTCATACTGAAATGAATAGATGAATCAATCCGAAAAATGAGTTTATTTAGACTCATTCTCTATAATTTTCCTCATGATGATTCTAGTTCTAGTTCATTATTGGAAAATCCAAATCGGTTCATCATTACTAAACATTCATTCGTTGAGACGAAGGAATAGAAGGGTGAATGTAACGAAAAATCTTCTCACCCTCTCACGAATGCTTGCTATATTCTCACTGCACTGATTGTTCCATGTCGAACCATGTGTGAATTGCAATAAGGTGGGGCGCGCTGAGTGAATGATTTTTCCCATACTTGACCTTGAGTGGGCCATGCTACTCTCGGATAGTACTAAAAAATCATGCAATTGTAAATGTATGGATCGTTGTTCCAATCTGTTGGTAGAAAACTGTTTTACCCTATGTTTAATCTATTGTACTTAACTTGACTAACGGAGTTTTGTCTTACTATGATCACGTCACGATCAATATGAAAACTTGATATCCGTCGCAAAGGATTCTAACTAGGTGACGAACTGTGTGTCGCAAGGGCTATTACTGAGTATATTAGCTCTAGTTTTTAATGCTTCATGAGGTAACACATTTTCCGATTAACAAACATTACGGTAGTTTGAAACTAAAGGACTCTTATTCAAAACCATTCCGAAGAATGTACGTATGTGAATTCTTCGATAATCTTTTTAGCAAATTTTAAATGGAGCTCTATGGGAACTATTGAGTGTCTTTCAATTAACTACGATTAATCTCCCAAATGTGGAAGAAACAAACAGATACGCAATAACATGGACAAACTTTGCAATGTTCCTTACACGCATGACATTTGAGCTATTTAATCGCAATGGGTCCTAAAACCCACTATCATTGATATAGGTCAAACCCTGGTTGCCTTCACCTCTTTCTTGCAATAATTTTCCATATTTATTCTCCCTACTATTAGCTACTGAAATAATCGCCGCACCATTTTCCTTCAATGAGTCACACGTAAAAACGGTAGGAAGAGAATAAAAACTCATCAACAGCTCAATTGGACGCCATTATTAAAAATCGTAATTTCCATTCCATCAACATACTTCCTAAGCCCCCTCCCTTCAAATGATGAACAGCTGCACTATGGGATTTTGCTGTACAACATGGGTAAAGTGTAATGATAATTTCTGTCGCGTTAATTTGAGATTAGATATACACCCAGGTTTTTTTTTACACGGTTGGAAATCATTAATTTCTCGGTTAACCTGAACTTTCACATCTTTTTGAATACCACCTGAATTTTCTTTGATTTTTTGTGATTTTTTTCGTGGGGTTAACTCATTATTTCATTGACGCTGAAGGTCTTAATCGACTAAAACCAAACCGTGTAAAAAAAAACCTGGGTGTAGATTTTTTACGATCAACATAACATGGATGAGAAAAAAGTAACGTAAAAACTAGTAATAAAAAGAACGTTTCGAAGAGAGATCCATAAAAAATGTAGACCGGATGACAATACACCATTACAACATATTTTAAAAGTATCACGAGGATAAGTATTTGAGGAAAATATAAAAGAGTTCGAGTATTCCAATGTTTAAAAGTTCAAACAAAAATAAACAAGTTTTGGAAAAATATTAAATAGTGTTGCCAAACAGTGCCGAATACAATTCAACTGAGTTCATATGAAAAGAACAAAAAACAATAATATATTGAAATGAAATCATTGTTAATGATAAATACGAATTTAACAGAAAATAACTATTCAAGTTCTTTAGCTCAAAATATTTAAGAGTCTTTGAAATATTTGCTTTGAATTAGAAATTGTTACAACAAAATAATTCCTTTTTAATGTCTTTTTGAATAAATAGTCTGGGAGCATTCTATAGAGTTCAATAACGTTTTTCTTGTCCGCCAGACATCCCATTGTACCCCACGATGCTAGATGGCCGTTAAAGGGATGATGGTTGCGGTGGGTACTGGGGATGCCTGCCTTTTTGCATACAATGTGCTACATAGGCATTAAATTACTCAGCAGCTCAATACGGTGAACACACATTCGCACTGGCAAACTGAAGCCCTTCCTCCTCCTGAGCTGGCCTTCTGCCCAGTGCAAAATGCCAAACACAATGTGTGGATTCCGTTACCGCTCCCATTTCCTCCGTTCAATACAAGAGGAAAAATATGCACTGCAGCAGAACAAGTGAAGTGTAATCGAACAACAGCAGCCGGCAACAACACCCTCCCGGTTCGGAGATCGGAGTGCCAGAAACCAGAAGCCCCAGAGTCGGGAGTCATCGTCGTATTCGTCGCCATGCCCGGGCGCGATTGACGTGTGTGTGCGTGTGATTTCTTCTGACAGGTTGGCAAATGATGGCCCCTTATTGCTTCCGCCATCCTTATCCCCGGCACGGCAGAGACGACCTGAAAGCACACGTGTCGAGAAAAGACCTAAAAGCAAGGGGAGGAGTGAGCGCGCACTCGTGGGAAGGCACAGCAGCACGAGGATGTGCTGGCATTAACATGACAATTATCCTCTGCATTCACTTGTCCGCTTGCATATTTATTCGATAGCCACATGCGCTCCATTCACCGGAGTGCGATGCGCCTGAGGTTCGGAGGGACAACCAAAGGGGGACCTGCAGCCATTGACGAGGTGTTGAGTTGTTCGAAGGAGAATGGCAATAGGTTGACAATCTGGCAGGGCGGTTATCTCTCTATTTCAGTGATGCAGCGAGTATTATGTTTAGAGGTGCTGCCGGGTACGATGTCAATTGAGCACGATGATAAACATGTAAGCTTTCGGGTTTATTTGAATTGAATGGGATCGGTTAGTGCTGGGAACAGCGGCACGGACGCATGGAAAGTATTCGTAAGTGTGATATGCTGATGCGATGATGCATATATGATGCTCCCCCTATGATGGAAGTTTTATCAAGCGTAAGATTAAATAACGATGTACAAAGCCGCCATAAGCCAAATCTGTTACTATAGAATGACTTTATTCAAAAAATAAATTAAACAATGTTTGTATGAAAACCTGCCATATAGAATTTTACAAGCTATTAATATTCTATTTTTATTTTTTTAGAGGAAAACAAATACGGAAAGACAGCTTTGGCAGGTTTTGTTCTATTATTGTCAGGGGGTTTTTGTCGACAAAATTTTTATGAAATTTGACCACAATATTCTTTGATATGCAAGAATGTTTTAGCCAAATTTGAGCATAGTCAGTCATAAAAACCCCTGCCAATAACAGAGCAAAACCTGCCAACGCCGTCATTCCCCTACTTAACTTGTGGTTAGTTTTGTAAATTGTTTATTGTTAATATTGATTTACCGTGGGGCATCGAAGTCCGTACACTTAAGCACCTTAGTATATGAAAAAGTCATTAGAAAATAGGAATCGAATGTAAATAAAACGTTTGTCATTGACACAGGCGCATGAAGGCTTCTACTTTTGAAGTGTTTCACATTTACTCATTAAAAACTACGAAAAACATAATAAAATAATGAATTAAATCAACTACTCCTGACTCGAAATCCGTCCATCGTGGACGGATTTCGAATCAAAAGATCAAAATCCGTACAGCTATTTGTTCACTAAATATTTAAATTGAAACAGTCTGATTGACTAAATTACCACTGTAAATAGTTCGATACGCACCTTAAGAAGCGATCCCTTCGATTTGTATTCCGCTTATCTTATGTAATGATTTGCAATTAGCAATTAAAGCACAGTTACTTTTGGTGCAATTATGCTCTACCCGAAAACAAAATGGCGGCACAAGCTCCGCGTTTGGTGGGTGGAGATTTGTTTTTGATTTTTGTTGTTTTAATTTCAAAGCCTTCTTTCCAATTCTGTGCCCTAGAAGCTTACTGTCACGTATCTGAACAGGATAAGATTAATCATTCCTACATTAATTACCTTTAACCTACTTTAATTTATTAATTACTCATGAGGTGGACGAATATTTTGGAAATTAGCATTTTTATTATTTTTTATAGAAAATTTCTAATATTTTATAGAATTTTGATTTGGCTGCCAGATGCCTTTCAATCCAGTGCTCTTATGATGTTTTTCATGGTTTTCAATAAAAGGATACGAGATGAACCAGCAACGGGCTGTCATATATACTATATGAAAATCGGTATGCCCCCGAAGATTGCTTCAAGTGCCTGGAACCGGGGCACAAGCAATGGGACTGCAAAGGCCCTGACAGAAGCAAGCTCTGTCGACGCTGCGGATTGGAGGGACATAAGGCACAATGCTGCACGAACCCTCCCAACTGTTTGATCTGTTCCAGCAAAGCTGCGAACAGCAAGCACCCCATGGGGGGTTCGAAGTACCCGGCGTTTACGCGTGCTGCAAAATCACAGTGCAGGTAACACAGCTGGCTTGTTCGGCTTCGCTCGAGTGTTTGGTGTGCGCAGGTTTAGAGAAAACGGCGGAACACGTGTTGTTCGTGTGCCCACGTTTTCGCGCAATTTTGCCACATGTGGTCTGGATACTACCCCAACCTAGGACAACCTAGTTCGGAGGATGTGTAAAGATGAAGTTGGCAGGAACGCCGTTTCATTGGATATCGTCCAAATCGTCTCGGAGTTACACAGAAGTTGGCGCGTGGACTCAAGGATGGCTAGTTCAGGCGCAAATAAGAGGTGGTCAAGGGATCGGAGTCGGCTTCATGAGTCATACTTGTGGTCATGCCCTGTGGTCGAACTCGATCCTTTTATCGAACAAGTGGCGCGCGAAGAACAACATGGTATCGTCGCTTTCGCGGCGACGGTCAACCAGGCGGGTTCCAGCCCAGGACGGAAAGGGTCCTCGTCAAGGCTGGTGCAGGCGTAGGCACCGCGCCGGCAAGTCCCTCTGTGTGTTGGCGAATAGACCCTATCGCAGAGGTCAATTTGCAGGGTGCACGCGGCATCATCATTCTTGATACCAGTCGTGCAGAGGGAAGCAGGCGCGAAGTCGACCCTTCCCACCTTCCGAGGTCATAGAGCATGGTAAGGCCACCTGGAAAGCCGGCAATGCGCTGGCACGATACCATGGTGTTCTTCTAAAAAAGCGAGTCACGATGTTCGATGCTGCAAGGACACGCAGCTAACCTCGAGGGTGCGTTGTGCACTGGCCCCCCTTTGAAGCATTACTTTCTGGTTGTACCGAAGGGACTATGGGCTTGGCGGCAGTGGAAACGGTTTAGCGGGTCAGGGATGTAGTCCTGCCTCCCTCGTTTGCTGTTGGAGGTGGTCCCTAACCCCGCACTTCCTGGACAACCCAGGATGTCTGTTGAGCAGATTCCCCCTCCATTGCTTAGGAAGAAAAAAAACATACATACACACGGACAGACAGACATGTGCTCAGTTCGTCGAGCTGAGTCGATTGGTATATAACACTATTGGTCTCAGAAAAAGTTCGTTTTCGGAGTGAAATGATAGCCTTTCGCAAAAGAAAGGTAAAAACCTACTTAATTCACCGAGTGGTGATACTGCCTTTCTCGCATTTAGCCAAGACACCAACCTTATTTGGCGCTTATATAATTAGATTCCATTTTCTTAATTACTTTTAAATGCAATGGTCGATCGTTATCAAATTCAATAGTGAACAAGGCTTTGTCCCCTGTCGAATGCAGCTTGTTGCAAGAAAATCTGTTAAGAATTATTATATGAAAAAGTGGCTAATGTTCTTTGGTTTTCGTGTGCACAAACACACACATACATTCACACACATACACATGGACAGATAGACATTTTTTTTTTCAGCTCGACGACCTAGGAATATTACATCATGGGTCTGCGAGGCTTCTATAAAAAGTTCGATTTTGGAGTTAAAAGATAGCTCGAATTTAGGGCGTAAAGAGAGGAAGCGTTATGTAAAAAAAGGCAGTGCTATTTGGAATTTAGAGCGTAAAAAAATTTGCAATTTTTAGGAGAGCAATGTTTTATATTTAATTTACTTTTAGTCTAAGATGTGTCTTTTACCAATTTCGGTATTAGGGTCATCCAAATTGTTTTCGTTATCATGGTCGTCCAATTGCTTGAATGCTGAGGCTTTAAGATGTTCTTAGTACGCCAAGAGATCAAGAAGAATCCACGACAATAACAAGAACTGCTAGGAATGCAAACGAACACCAAGAAGGGGTCACATAACTAGTTTATTTTTCAATAACTGGCTCTATGGAGTTTGTAGACTATCTGGAACAATAGACAACAACAAGATCTACCTGGAATGAAAACATGTACCTAGAAGGGGTCAAACAACTCCGATAACTGTCTCCATTACGGGGGTTGATGCGTAGTCCTTGACTCTATGGAGTTTATAGTTTACCTGGAACTCACGACAACAACAAGAACTACTTGAAATAGAAAGGGTCATACAAACTGTTTGTTATTCGATAGCTGCCTCCATTTCGGAGGTTGATCCACAGACCTTGACTCTTTGGAGTTTGCAGACTACCTGGAGCCCAGGACAACAATAAGAACTACTTGGGATTCAAACAATTACCAAGAAGGGGTAAGTCAACATGATAAGTCTTCAAAATTTGCCTCCATTACGGAGCTTGAACTACAGACCTTGACTCAATGGAGTTCCTAGATTACCTGAAAGTCACTACAACTACAAGAACTACTTGGAATACAAACATATACCAAGAAGGGGTCACACAAATTGTTTATTCTTCAATAACTGCATCCATTACGGAGGTTGATCCACAGACCTTGACTCTTTGGAGTTCGTGGACTACCTGGAACTAATGACAACAACAAGACTTATTTGAAATGCAAACATATACTAAGAAGAGGTCACACAACTAGTTTATTCTGCCTCCATCAGAAGACCATGACTGTATGGAGTCCGTAGAATACCTACAACCCATTTATTTATTTAATACCAGACAAAGGCCATAGTGGACTGTGCAATACATAAAAGTCTTCTCCATTCAGCTCGGTCCATGGCTGCACTTCGCCAACCACGCAGTCTGCGGAGGGTCCGCAAATCGTCCTGCACCTGATCGATCCACCTTGCCCGCTGTACACCTCGCCTTCTTGTTCTCGTCGGATCGTTGTCGAGAACCATTTTCACCGGATTACTGTTCGACATTCTGGCTACGTGCCCGGCCCACCACAGGCTTCCGATTTTCGCGGTGTGCACGATGGATGGTTCTCCCAACAGCTGATGAAACTCGTGGTTCATTCGCCTCCTCCACGTACCATCCGCCATCTGCACCCCATCAGAGACGGTACGCAACACTTTCCTTTCGAAAACTCCCAGTGCGCGTTGGTCCTCCACGAGCATCGTCCAGATCTCGTGTCCGTAGAGAACTACCGGTCTTATAAGCGTTTTGTAGATAGTCAAATAACTGGGCAGACTTCGTGAAAATCGTACCACTCATGTCAATCCCTGCCCTTCGTATTACTCCCTCCAAAGCGATGTTGAATAGCCCAGACACGAAAGACCATCACCTTGCCGTAACCCTCTACGCGTTTCGAAGGGACTCGGAAAGCCCCTGAAACTCGAACTACGCACATCACCGATCCATCGTCGTCTTGATCAACCGTATCAGTTTATCCGGAAATTTTAAACAGCTCTCCTGGTAGTTGGTCAACTCCAGGGGCTTTGTTGTTTTCAGCCTCCCGATCTCCTCCTGGATTTCCTGGAGATTCGGAGCCGGAAGTCGCATGTCCTGCGCGCGTGCTCCTGGGTTCATTACCATACCGCCACCGTTGTATGCCATATCGCCATTGCTGCCGCCACCTTTGGATCACCCTCACGCTCGTTTGTAAGAAGGTTCCCGTTTATGTCGCTTACACATATCGGGCTGTGGCACGTGGCCCTTACGTGAACGGTTCAACTTCTCCTTAGAACTTTCGTGTGTTATTAGCGCGGTACAGTTCCTCCGTTTCTTCACGCTCTCGATCTTCCTGCTGACGCTTTTCTTCCGGAAAATCGAGTTTTGTCTGTTCAGCGCCCGTTTGTATCGTGCCTCGTTCGCCCTCGTGCGGTGTTGCAGCAATCTTGCCCATGCTGCATTCTTCACCTCAACTAACTGTTCATTCGCCATCCATACCAGTCGTTTCTCTGATCCGGAGCCACCGTGCTTAGTGCAGCGTTTGCGGTGCTTCCAATGGCGGATCGAATATCTCTCCAGCCAAGAGATGCTGCGCGCTCAGCTGCTCTTCCGTTGGGAGTGCCACGTCCAGCTGCTGCGCGTAGTTTTGGGCTAGTCTACCGTCTTGTAGCCGCCCAATGTTTGGCCGCGGTGGGCAACTCCGACGCGTGTTGTGCACCGTCGAGAGTTTTGAGAGCAGACATACTGCAACGAGGTAGTAGTCGGATTCAATATTCGCACTGCGGTAAGTGCGTCCGTTCGTGATGTCGGAGAAGAATTTACTGTCGATTAGAACGTGGTCGATTTGGTTTTCCGTTACTTGATTAGGTCATTTTCATGTGGTCTTGTGGATATTCTTGCCTAGCGACTTTTATTTCCACGTTCCAGGCTTCCAATCGTGATCCTTTATTCGTCGCCTAGGTCGTTGCCGATTGTATGGAGTCGTATTATCTTCTATGTCGTTCGTAATGGTTGTTTTTAAAGGCGGCTTATTGGGCCTGCGCAAACCTCCTGTCTCGTCAGAGTGCTGTTGTGTCAGGGCTGCATAGCGTCCCACCTTACACCAGGACTTGGGCTTGTGTGCTTTGAGCGAAACACGGTCGCATTGGCGGAGCCTACTTGCGGATTCATGCAGCTTTTATAGAGGTTCAACAGGGCCAACTGTCAAACCCAACCACACCCTAGACAGGCGCCAAAACTCGCAAATGGGCTGGAGAGGGATCGTCAAGCCCTTGGACATAGTCCCTGCTGCCCCCCACCTACAACCCATGACAACAGGTAATAACACTTCGCATGCAAGCATAAATCCTGTTCCTAGAACATCCGCAGTACTTAGATCATCTAAAAACAACCTCCGAAACTAATCCAAATTTGCCGCAAACAAATGCTTGGGATCTCCAGTAACCTTGCGAGCAAAGGCGTAGAATTGCCAATCCGGAGATGGCGAGCTCGATTCTCGGTCCGGTCTAGGATGTTATTGTGTTGGAAACATTCTCGACTCCCTGGGCACAGTGCACTATGGTCCAGGATTCAGATTTACGCGGAAAGATGCATTTTACGCCAAAACTATATTTTTTTATAAAAAACTGTTGTTCTACAAAATTGTTCGAAATAAATAAGGCCATCATTATGGTTTCTACCGAAAAATAGGGTGGCCCATCATATAAAAAATGCAACTTTTGATGGGTGAATATGCTCTATATCTTTTTTTGTTTAAAATTTATAATCGTTTTTCTGTCAAAATTTCCTTTTTTTCATAAGTTGATATCTCCGGTTAGGGCAGACCAAAAATATATTTACACAGCATTTGAAAGAGAAATTAATATTCATTATTATGTCAAAAAATTGGGGATATGTTATTTTTTTATCTCAAGTTTTATCTATTTTACTAAAATAATGTTTTTTCAAATAAATTAATATAACTCAACAACGGAAGAAGATACAGACGATATTCTTATAGCAAAACACGCGTTTTGAAAGGCCCCAAAATATGATATTCGTGAGAAATGGAAAATAAAAAAATTACAGCATAAACACTTTTTATAAACTTTATCATTATCATCGTATTGCAAGATTTACGAGAAAAGATGCATTTTCAGTCTGAAGCATACTTTTAAGAAACAAAATTTGTTCTACAAAGTTGTTCTGGATACTTGGGCCCTTATTATAGAGTTACCGAAAAATAGTGTGGGCCATTTTATAAAAATGTGAAATCTGTTTTTTCGTGGAATATTGACATAAAATGTTCTACAAAGTTGTAGCGCAGCTTTTTCCAATCAACGTTGCTATATAAATCTTTTATGTAGCTCTCAAGCTCGCTTGTTTAGAGTAATTTTACTTACCAGGATTAGGTGTCCTCAAAAAAGAATATTTATGATCTGCTCTTTTCATTTTTATTTTTCACGGATGTCACCTTTTGAAAACTTTTGAGGCTTTTTTAAACGGGTGTTTTTGCTATAAGAATATCGTCTGTATCTTTTTCGTTGTCGAGTTATATCAATTTATTTGAAAACATGATTTTAGTAAAATTGGTGAAACTTGAGATAAAAAAATAACATATCCTTAATTTTTACATAATAAAGAATATTAATTTCTTTCAGATGCCGTGTGAATATATTTTTGGACTGCCTTAACCAAAGATATCAACTTTGGAAAAAAATGTAATTTTGACAGAAAAACGATTATAACTTTTGATCGATAGAGGATATTGCGCATATTTACCCATCAAAAGTTGCATTTTTTGAGCTCATAAAGTCACCAGAAGACGAGAAATGTAAAACAAAAAAAGTAGATCAAAAATACAGTTTTTTTGAGGTACACCCTAATTCAATTAGGTAAAATTGCTCTAAATCAGCCAACTTAAGAGATACAGAAAAAATTTTTTTGGCGAAATTGATTGGAATAAGCTGCGCTACAACTTTGTGGAACATTATAGATCAATATTCTGAGAAATAAAAAAAATATTTTCTATTTTTTTATATGATGGGCCACCCTATTTTTTGGTAGAACCATAATGATGGCCTTACTATTTCGAACAATTTTGTAGAACAACAGTTTTTTCTAAAAAATATAGTTTTGGCGTAAAATGCATCTTTCCGCGTAAATCTGAATCCTGGACCATAGTGCAGTGTATCCATTGTAGTTGCTACACAAGATACATACTCAATACTCATGCAATGGCAGGCAATTAATAACTGAGGATTTGTTAATAGAATACTAATTTGAAAAGCAGGTCAAGTTCCTGTTGGAATGTAGAGCCATTGAAGAAGAATAAGAAATGCTTGAAACTTTTTATATGCTCCCACAGGGCGTAAAATAGGGAGCGTTATTTCGAATTCGGAGCGTAGAAGAGGGAGCGTTATTTTTGAATTTTGAGGCGTAAAAGAGAGGAGCGTAAAAAGAGGTTTTACAGTATTATGATCATGGCTAATTTCACGAATGTATTGCTACATGGCAAGTTGACCAAAAAGGGTGCTCTTTGAAATTCTCGAAATTAGATACAATTTTTTAACTATTTTACGTATTGCTACGGGTTTGGGTAACATTTTAAATCCTTTGGAAATCCCAAGCTTTTATTCGATATTTAAGAAATAAATAACAATTTAAAAACAATTTGTTTTTTGCCAACTGCACATATATACCGAGTAAGAAACTCATAGCTATCATGGTTTGTGGGGTGGTGCGAAACTTTCCATCACCGAAGTGGGCAACCATCTTTCTTTCGCTAGCAAATCCAACAATCGATAATTATTATCAATGCAGCGAACGGAAGGGCTGCACCAGCAAGACTTGTCCCCAATGAATGCAGGGCAATTATGTTTCAATTCAATGAGCTTTCACGTCGTCTTCACCCGTATAAAGCAGGTGTGCACTTGTGTGAGTCGTCGATACCGACTATACCGGGGACAGAGTGAAAGAGATTTGGCTTCCATTGGAAAGTTCTTGCTTCGCTTCAGCGAAATCATGGCTGCTGTATAGCTGCACCATCGTCGCCCGTTTGGACTGTTTAATATCAAAAAGGCCGGGTTCAAGAGGTATAAAATCTGCATACAAATTGCAGCACACTTTGCACCCACACTCACGCGCAGCTGAGTGGTCAGGCTCTGCTGATGGGGGAGCGGCGAAGGGCATTGGATTACCGTCGCGCATCACAGCAGCATCCCTTGCCTTCGCGTTTTCCGGCGAGCGATCGGTCCGGAAAAAGCGTGAATGGAACAGAGCATCTGGTGGAAATAATTACACAAAGTCACCGAGGCAGGCAGGACCGAAGAGATGCAAGTGAACGTTGAACAAACTAAGGGTTGCGTATTGTAAATCGCAAATGCACAATACTGTGAAGATATACATATTATTCTGTTCTATTATTTTAAAAATATATTTGTTTAGTTTATAGACAATTGTATGAATGGAGATGCAGAAAATATAAAATATTTCTAAATGTCAATATATTGCAGTATAATTCGTTTGAAATCTGATATCGTTCGATCGCACAGGATAAAAAGTATATCTATTAAACGGCTACTCGGTCTTACAATTTTAAACGAGTTTATTATTTACGTAGGTATTTGGTGAATTATAACATTGTAAAATTAATAAGATAAATATAATTAAAACGTACAGTCGATACATAAACATGAAGTATCAAGAGCTTATAAGTATTCGTTCAAAGATCGTGGAATAATCTCATACCGCATAGCCTTAAGAAGATAACGATCAACCGGACAATCTGCGGGTATCAGGCGGCGGCTGGCTGATTCGTCCGGTTGGTTGGATGTTGAGTGACTCGGTATAAAGTGTGTTATTATTATTATATTAAAGCAGCTTACATTTCTCCACACAACACGCCGCTTTCTGGCTCGTTGACTGCACATATCATATCGCGAATGGAAGGAAGAGCCACACTCGGCTGACTTGCCCTTGCGCGCACGTTGGTTGTTGTTGCTATATGGTTTGGATAAATTGCACAAGGCGGGCATAAATTCACCGTTGCTCAGCGAAAAGTGAATAGAGCTGGTTGAATGGATGGAATTTGACGCGGGGTGGAAGGTGACGAAACGTGATGGACGAAAACAATGATTAACAGATGACCAAACGTGGAGACACGTGATTAGTTGACCTAATGTGCCGCTTTTTTTTTGTTCATGATTGAATTTATAATACTCGACCATTGATATTGGACGTACACTTGAATTTGAAACACCGACCGATTGTGCTGTTAATTCGAACTCTTTGGGTAAACTTATGAATAGATTCCGTTCTATTCAGTAGTAATGTCAGTTCAACACAGTAGACTGATTAAGGAAGTATCAGTCTTTTCATTCAAGGTTTAATAAAATTATGCCCATTTCAAAGTTATTGAGGCTCTCCTCTGGGTCGAGCCATTCAGAGGCACAACAAAAATGCTGTTTTTTTGCTGGAATAGTGCTCATATTGTAATCAATTGGACATGAAATACAAGTTCAAATTTTCACAAACACATATATTTTGAGACGCTAACTGCAAGATCAAGAGGCTACGATTGTAACAGCGAAACGTACCCTATTTGATTTGCATATTTAGAAAAACCCGCTTATTCTTCTTCTACGGCTCTACATTCCCACTGGAACTTGGCCTACTTTTCAACTATTGTAGCAGCTTTTCCTCAGTTGTTAATTGAAAGCTTTTTTATGCCCATCATTGCATAAGTATGCACCTTGTGTGACAAAGGATACACTATGCCCAGGGAGACGAGCATATTTCACACACAAAAACACCCTATACTGGACGGAGAATCGAACTCGCCATTTCCGGATTAGCAATCCTACGCCTTTGCTTGCAAGGCTAACTAGAAACCCGCTATAAACATAAATCCAATGCAAATTGTTGCTATTTCCAGTCACTACAAGAAGATCATGGAGGCCAAATGTCGATCATTCATTGTGTTTGATAGGACAGTCTAGCGTAAAGTTCTGGGCTGCAAGGCAGAAAATAATGAAGGCAATTTTTCCACCACTGCACTGTGCCTAATTGGACATAACTATTCGAGTCAAACAAACACTGAAAAAAGCCTGATGTCGAATGATAACTGTAAGATTACAACTATGGTGGAACTACTATGAATACATAGTACTAAACTTTTCTTACGACAGGTGAAGACATTTCACTAAACGGGCAGAAACAGCAAGATCACCAGCGATTTCATAATAACTTTACAGGATATACCCACTACTGACATTTCGCCACCACAATCAGACCATTCTCACTGTGAGCCTTATTGCTGTAATAGACACCGTTCCTCGTCCTCACGTCCAAATCAGTAATACTGATTTATTTAACACGGATTGTTACACGGGGCGCATTCTCCATATTACTAGGGGTATGCGATAATACACTTTTCCTGGTAAAACGAAACGAAAAGAAATTTTTAAAGTCCATACTGGCTCGAAACGAAAAAAAGATTTATTCTCGAGACCTCAAAACAATATGTAACCAAGGCCCAATTTTACACAAAATTTTACGATACGATCATTTTCGCATAATGTATACAATTTAAATATTTCAAAGTCATATAGGAGAAATGTTCCGTTTTCCATCTAACTAACATATATTCGTCCCATTGAGAAACAGCATCAATTACGTCGCTTCTTCTTACTAACCAACCCGGTAGCAACTTGACATATGCGTACAATGTCACTGTACCCCGAAATTTGGGTCCGGTGGTCCTGTCAAACTCGAGATTAATCAGATCATTTCACGAATAGAAAATGAAATTGATAACAATGCAGAAAATGGTAAATGAAAATCAATCTAAACTTGAAATAATCAAGAAGAAGAATGGTATCCTAGCTGAGATTATGAATGACCGCCTTAAGGTTGTTGGGCGGATTCAAAACATTTCTGGTGGGTTAGTTTTCTCGAATAACGCTTTATCGTTCAGCAATGTCGCATAACTGAAAATTTATTAATTTTGGAAGCAGGTAATTTATTAGTTCTGACTGGGGTTTAATCACCGGGGACACTTATTTGTTGTTTTAATTGGCTTTTTCGGTGACAAAATTAACTTTCGGGACTCGCGCCGTTGTAAAAAGTACAACACCTTCGTAAAAAGCACGCTTCTCATTCACAACAGAAGCGGGACTGCGTGACGTCCAGGACTGAAGTCCAGGTTAAGAAAGTGGAAGAATGGACACGGATGATGTAGCTTTGGAAGTAACACCTGGAATTCTTGCCAAAGACTGATTCTCCATATTAATTTTAAATAAGATACTGAACGCATTGGCGAATCCTGTAGAACAGAACAGGATTATAGTATCCTGTTAAGAACTGCCCAGTAGAAAAAAGTGGGACATTATTCCTCGATGAGAACAGTTGTTGTGCCAATCAAATCAGAATAAGTCCCTGTAGATATTTTCAAAGCACAAAATTAAACTACTAGTAAAACGGAAGCGCGATTTTCCAAAAACATATGTAATTCATTTGTGTATCTCACACAAGTTTATTAAATATCATTTCTCAAATTCAACTATTAGTATTACATAGATCGAGTGTGGACATACATAATGAAAAATGGAATAAAATGGGTGGTAGGTGAAAACTTTTCGTTCCACAAGGTGACAATTTTTAAATTTGAAGCAATGATCTTTATGAGTTTTTACCGAAAGTTGTTTAATAAGCCATTTAATTAATTTTACTAGAACTATTTTTATTGAGCAAAGCAAAATTAATTATAGAGAAGGTTTTTGAGAGTTTCACAATCGACGTTTTCACTTTTGTCTATTATCGTCCTTCCATGAAGTATATTCTAATACATATCTTCATAAATATTCTTCAACGGTACACCTGATATTAGAGAATTGACTAACGAAATAAATCGAGAAATTTTGACGAGACCATTATTTTATTGTGTTTATTAAAGTGTGTTCCAAATGAGAAGTGTTATGCGTAATTTTGTGAATTAAAATTAAACTGCCTTGTCATGAGGTATATCGATTTTTTCAGTCAGTTTTACAGTTCTCTTGATTAACTAATCCTTATTTGAGCATCAAGCTGCAAAATTGTAAAACAATGAATAATGATTTGGCTCCGTTACGCCTTGCACGGCATAATAATAAACGAACCAATAATGAAACATTAT
Source organism: Armigeres subalbatus (assembly GCF_024139115.2). Lineage (NCBI taxonomy): Eukaryota > Metazoa > Arthropoda > Insecta > Diptera > Culicidae > Armigeres > Armigeres subalbatus. The sequence goes on along the minus strand of NW_026942984.1, from coordinate 670,226 downwards.
TTGTTTTTTCTTTCTTATATTTACTTCGCAATTAAAATCTGCCTATTCAAATGAGGATCTTGTCTATTTATTTGGAGACAACAAATGACAACAATGACTTCATGGAGAAAAAGTGTGACGGTGGCGTATGTGGACCCATTGTTTATGTTTCGAAGCGCCATCTAGCGATTTCCGCAAAACTAATGTCAATTGTTCGGGGTTATTACTAACATGCGCGTCACTGCTGAAAAAACATAAAAATAAGAAACAAATCAAATTTCTTTCATTCTTTGTTTTTCATGGGATGAATATCGTAGCTGTGAGATGAAGTTCAGAAGCAGTAACCCTATTTGTAATGTGATCAATATTTAACTAACAGAAGAAGCTGGACATTGAGCTGCGTTCTTGGTGAAAATCCATAACATAAGCTAGATAAATTATTTACATTATCATCAGTCACCAGTGTCCCCGCATGTGGAGCACTGTCAAATGAACTTATCTTGAAGCCTGATCTTCAGTGGCGTAGCAACGAGGTGTTTGGACGTTCCGGACTATAGGTAATTTTTCATGTTATTGGTTGGGATTCTGCCAGCCCGCTCATACATACATTTTTGTAGAATATCCTCTTGTATGGGGTTGAAAGGATGCCGATACGATTTGTGATTAATTAAATATGTTTATCGAAAGCTTGGCAGAAAAATGGGTAATTTTGTGGACGCTTGGTGCTTGGCAGAACCCTGGCCAAATGTGAACTTACAATTATGTAACTTTCAATAATATTTTAACGTCATTAAAAAGACATCATTGTATGGCGACCGACCCACAAATGCAATCAGAATGCAAAATCATATGAAGCTAATATCCGTCGGCATGAAGCTGAAGGTGTATATCGGTCTAAATTATTTTATTTGAAATTAATTGGAAATATGACTAGATTTTGAAAAAATCATGTTTTCTTCTCGTATACTAAGTATACGGTAAAGGCTTAGATCGCTCAAAACAAACTTTTTATAGAAGCGGAGACCCATAGTGTTATATACCAATCGACTCAGTTCGACGAATTGATGATGTTGTGTGTGTGTGTGTGTGTGTGTGTGTGTGTGTGTGTGTGTGTGTGTGTGTGTGTGTGTGTGTGTGTGTGTGTGTGTGTGTGTGTGTGTGTGTGTGTGAGTGCGCACAAAAGAAACAAAAATGTCACTCATTTTAAGGCACTTATCCTCAACGATTTACTCGCAACATTGCATTCGACGCAGATTCATTTCCATTGTTTCCTATTGAAAATTGGCCAGTCGGACTATGGGATCCAAGTTTTAAAAATACCTTTTTTATAGAAAAATCACAAAACATTTCACCTATTTTCGGACACCTTTAATCTGATTTCGTAACAAGTTGCATTCTCGCAGAATCCTGTCCCATTGTTTCCTTTTGAAAATTGCCAGGTCGGACTATGGGATCGGAAGATATGGCTAAAATGCAAACTTTGAAAAAAATCGCGTAAAGAATGTCACTAATTTTTAGCCATTTATCTTCAGCTGATTTCTCGCAACAAGTTGCATTCGACGCATAATCATGTCTCAATGTGTCCTATTGAACATTGGGCAATCGAAATATGGGAGCGGAAGTTATGGCGAAACACCATTTTTGCCTTTTACCTACAAAGTATACGAAAAGGCTATATTTCGTTCAAAACCAAACTTTTACAGAAGGCCTGAGACCCATGTGTTATATACAATCGACTCAGCTCGGCGAGCTGAGATGATGTCTCTTTGTGCGCGCCAAAAGTCAAAAGTTTAGCTCTTTTTGGTACTTATCCTCAACCGATTTACTTCAACAAGTTTCATTCAGCGGAATCTGTCCTGGAAGATTAAAAATTTGGAAGATCGGACATAGGCACAGAAATTTATCAATACTTTGTGTTATGAAAAGCGCGTAAAAGTCTAGCTCACTTTTAATGCACCTACCCTCAATCGATTTGCTCACAACAAATTGCATTGGCGCGAATCTTTCAATTATTTTCTATTATTTATGGCAAAATACTTTTGCCTTTCTTGTGCAACGAAAGGCTATAATTTCTCTCTGAAACGAACTATCGGATGCTTCCACATAATACACTTCCTCCCTCTTCAAACGGAGTTTGGCAAATGTGATCTTGAGATTTATATCATAACAAATATTGCCTCAGCTCCTTGATGGGAATGACATTTCGTTTTCTTTTTGTGTAGTCAGACTTCAGTTTAACAAACATCCAAAAGTGATATCCTAAAATATATGACGGTAATATAAAACACTGGTATGTACATTTTGTTTAGAACATTATTTTGAGCTTTTAGTGGAATGTCTTCATTGTCATAAGAAGTTTGTACATCCCATTTAATTCCACCACTTAATTGTATTCTTGATCTTGATATCTGTCAAGATACAATTAATGGTGGAGTCTAGATAATCTTACTGTTCAAGTGATCTCATCCAAAAGATTGGAAAAGGAAAAAAATGATCGAAATTCTTATTAGCATACTGTAGATCAACTTGAAAGAACTGAGATCTCGCGACAATCGCATTTCGCATTTCCGGATGTTGCAACTGCATCGCAAGTAGTGCGCATCTGTAGTCGTGCACCACTTCGCGATGCAGTTGCGATACTCAAGATAGGGACAAAATATGATTTTCGGTTTTAACTGGATCTAAAATATCTTTGCCTTAAATAGTCGATTTTCATAGAACGGACAAAGAAATTATTCTTTTTCTCCCATACTAGCTCATCCATTTTAAACACACATTTTACGAATTCGAAGAAGGCACCATCACCTAGGTGGATTAATCTGTTTTTTTTTAAATCTTTTACTTCTTCTCTTCCATTTCACCAAAAGAACTCTTTTGGAAATTCCTTTCAGAATATTCCCTATTTCACAAGAAATTTATTCGTTTCAAGCATTTCCTTGCGAATTTCTTCAGAAATTTCTTCAAGAAAACCTCTAGAGTTGCTGTAGCAAATCTCTTGACTCCTGGGGACATTCTCACAAAAATTCCTTTGGAAATTCTTCCTGAGAGATTAAAGGAGCTTCTGGGAAGTCTGAGGTTATTTTTGTAGAGTTCATGGAAGATTTTCTATGAAATTCAGAGGAAATTTAGGAGGTTTTCCATGCGGAATTTCTTGGGAATTAATGGAAATCTCTTGACGAGTTACCATTAAGGATTCTAAAGGAGTTCCTGAGTAATAAGAAATTCTCGTGAAATTCATGGAGAAAATTCTGGGGACCTTCAGGAGAACTTTTGGAGAAACTATTGGTGGAATTTGTTTCTCAGATGAACTGTTTTCTGGTGGAACTTCAGAGGAAATTTTGAAGGAACTTCGAAGGAATTCTTGAGGAACTTCTGGAAGAATTCCGGAGAGTACTTCGGAGGATTTCCTGGAGGAAATTCGGGAAAAGAATTACTGGAGGAACTTTTGCATTTTGTATATCGTGAGGCTAACACGTTGATATTTTTATGCCCAGGGAAGTCGAGAATATTTTCAACTAGAAAATTTCCTAAACCTGACCAGAATCGACTGGATCAGGAAAACTTTGGTGACCTCACTTTGTAGCCGCACATCATACCACACTGTGAAGGAATGCTATTAAAGAAAACACAAAGCGAGTTTCCTAAGAAATGATGAAGAGCAATTTAGCATTATTTCATCCAATGAGAATTTTTGTCAGAAAACAAAAAGTCAAATGTAGCCCAATCATTAAAATCGATATATTTACGGAAATTTCAGCTTCAGTTAGAAGAGTTTCTCAGAAATATATAGTCAACGCCTTTTCACAAATTTTCTATCATGACCTCTCGCTGACGTCTCGTTAAATAGATGTCATATCATCATTTCCTTCCCTTCTCTAGTAGCGGAAAAGATGGGCGTGGCAATGGTAGCTTTCATGCTTTATCATCACCTTACTAGCTCACCTTACCTCAGGGCCGACTTACCTCCTGCTCAAAGGACACACGACACAAGACTTAGCTGAAGTGGACGGAACAAGGAAGGATCAATTCAATTGCAGCCAATATCCTTCAATCTCAAAGAAATTTAATTTACATTTTAACTATTAATTAATTTTTATCTTATTATGTTGTGTTAGTATTTTAGTTGTAGATTCTTGCAGCGATAGATGTCCAGGAAAAACATGAGGAGACCAGGCTCCTAACATACCTTAAATGATGCAGGGTGATTGGCAAATGTGGGTTCGCCCGCGAGCTCTGAAACCAATGCACCTACGGTAGTCTACTGCGGTACGATTCGAGTGGAGCTTTCTCGGCTTCAGGTCGCAATCATCATTGTATCTCCGAGTTTCAGGTTTAATTTGGGTTGGGAATGGGAGTCCGGTTGGCAGGAATCTTGTCCGCCACTGACGATGCTTTTCCGACGATGAGTAGCGTTGGCTGGTAGTTCGTTCTTCGCTATGCTGGCGACGCGTCGTTTCGGCCGTCCGCCATTCCGATTCACCGATCCTTCCGAGGGAGGGCAATCCGTAGGGTGTCGGTCTTTTGTCCGATCTGTTCCCGGCCGTAGAAAGTGATGGCGACGTGGTAAATAATGTTGCCACCTCGTGGCGTATTGTTACCTCAGAACAATGGCGACTATTGGGGTTCACTCATCGAGGCTACGGGTGTAGCGGTTCCGGAAATCACGACTCCTCTACGTGGTCTGGTGTCTCACGACCGACTGGACCTTCTTGATTGCCTCAAAAACTTGCTGGCCGGAACAACTGGATCCGGAACCTAGATGAGCTTGCTCTGTCTGGAAACGGTTCCAACCGTTACTGATAGATCAAGTGCGGGCGGTAGAGGGAATACTTCGGGCCGGTTTGCTCCCTAGAACTCTGTTGGAGAGACTTTTCGACACCGGACTCGTTCTTCGAACTTCGGCTTGTCTGGCTCTCCTTAGCGCCACCGCGTGGTCCCTTTCTTGTTTAGCGTCTGGTTCTTCGTACTTTGGCTTAACGACAACTGTCTTCTAGCTTGGTTGCTTCCCGACTGTCGAGTCTCGACCCGATACGATTTTCCCTCTATCTTCTCTTCTCTTCTCTCTTCGTCCCCAGTATAGTGGTGTCATCGTCGCCAGCGAGATTTGAGCCACACAGATTGTTAATTGTACGTTGTAGCAGAATAGGCGGATATAAATTTACGTATTCTCACCTTGACACGTACAAGTCTCTACAATAATATGTAATGGTTAGTATATCGGACGGGTGACGGTGTAAGGTGAAGAAAGAACTCATTACTTTTTCTTCTTTTTGCCTAATTCGCTATGCATTCAGCCTAATGACCGTTCCCTAATGACCATTCATGAATGACCTTCGGCCAAATTGACACCATTTAAAACAAACAATAGATCTAAGTTTGTTACCGTTTTCGTACCAGGACCAGTCCATTTGCGTGGTATCGCAAATAACATATCGGACAATTTGCGATTTGGGCGTAACTTATTTTGTAAACAAACATTGCTTCATGATTCCGGAGAAGCTAACCGTTTTCATCTCAAACTAATTTCCTTATCCAGTGAAGGAAAGCCTAATCTATCGGATCCATACCTGGTTTCCTTATAAAATGCTTGTTTGCAGAGATTCCCTTCAATGTTTGTTTACAAAATAAGTTGCCCATAATCTGATCCCGATATATTTCTTAACAAATGACTTTGAATGGTCAGCTGAACCGAAGGTCATTGGCTGAATGGTCGATGAAGGCCAAACGGTCATTAGGCCGAATGCATTAGGCCGAATTGGCAAAAAGAAGAAAAAAGCTTCCCTTTCTTTCTACCTTTCTTATCTATCTTCTTCTTTCCTTCTTTCTTCTTCCTTTTAATTTTTCCTTCTTCTTCTTCCATCTCAATTTTTCCTTCTTCTCCTTCCTTCTTAATTTTTCCTTCTTCTCCTTCCTTCTTAATTTTTCTTCTTCTTCTCTACTTCTTAATTTTTCCTTCTTCTCCTTCTTAATTTTCCTTCTTCTCTTCTCTTAATTTTTCCTTCTTCTCCTTCCTTCTTCCTTTTTCCTTTTCCCTTCTTCCTTTCTTCTTCCTTCTTTTTTCTGTTCCTTTTTCCTTCTTAGTTCTTCCTTCTTTCTTCTTCATTCTTCGTTTTCTTCTTTCTTTCTCCGTCTTCCTTTATTCTTTATTTCTTTCTTCCTTCATCCTTCTTCCTTCTCCTCATTTCTTCTTACTTTTCCCTTTCCATCTTCCTTCTTCCTTCTTCGTTCTTACTTCTGCCTTCTTCCTTCTTCTTTCTACCTTCTTCTGTTCCTTCGTCCTTGTGATTGCGCGGCCGGTAATAAAATTAATCAGTTCGGTGATCTCTCTTGTTTCGGACAGTAGAACGATCGCGGCGGTCGCCAATTATTGTGTTCTGCATTGCGCGGCCGGTAATAAAATTAATCAGTTCAGTGCGTGATCTCTTGTTTCGGACAGCAGAACAATCGCGGTCAATTATTGTGTTCTGCATTGCGCGGCCGGTAATAAAATTAATCAGTTCAGTGCGTGATCTCTTTGTTTCGGACAGCAGAACGATCGCGCGGTCATCGATATTGTGTTCTGCATTGCGGCGGTAATAAAATTAATCAGTTCAGTGCGTGATCTCTCTTGTTTGGAAGCGGCTTGGTAGTCATATGGCTACTGCTTCTCCTCATACAAGAGGTGGGTTCAATCCATGTCCGTTCCCCTCTTGTATCTTCTTTTATTTCTCATGTTCCGCAATGGAACTGAAATGAATTCATGCTTTCCATTACTTTCTATACTTCAACTTGAGTATTCTAACGTAATCTGCTAGAATTGGAAATGAACATAAGCTCGTTTCACATCCAATTAGAAATTCTATCAGTTACCTTCTCCTATCTATCACTTGGCAGCTCGTTACAAAGACGGACCTCTGCCTCTTCACCTAGAAATTCCAACAAATTCCGCATGAACTCTGGAAGTGCAGAGGTATATCGGCTTGCAGTGGGCGAGTGTGCATCATCATTCTCCCCCTTCCTACATTGACTTGCATTCTGACGTGGCAGGCGCCAGATGACCTAACAAATGAGATCACGATGTATACATTGAAGATGTGCATGTCCAACAAATCTGTTGGTTCCCAAGAACAGCTGATCTGGTCATAATGAGTAGCAACCTACGAGCAATCAATCAAGCTCAAGCTCAAGCTCTTCCTTGTTCCTTCGTCCTTGTTTCTTATCCTTCTTCCTTCTTTCTTCTTTTCTTTTCTTGCTGCTTCCTTTCTTCCTTCTTTCTTTTCTTTCTTCTTTCTCTTTCTTTCTTCCTCTTCTTCTTTCTTCTTTCTTCCTTCTTCCATCTTCCTTCTTCCTTCTTTCTTCTTCCTTCTTCCTTCTTCCTTCTTCCTTCATCCTTCATCCTTCTTCCTTCTTCCTTCTCCTTCTTCCTTCTTCCTTCTTCCTTCTTCCTTCTTCCTCCTTCCTTCTTCCTTCTTCCTTCTTCTTCCTTCTTCCTTCTTCCTTCTTCCTTCTTCCTCTTCCTTCTTCTTCTTCCTTTTCTCTTCCTTCTTCCTTTTCCTTCTTCCTTCTTCCTTCACCTTCTTCCTCTTCCTTATTCCTTCTTCCTTGTTTCTTCTTCCTTCTTCCTTCTTTCTTCTTCCTTCTTCTTTCTTCCTTCTTCCTTCTTGCTTCCTTCTTCCTTCTTTCTTATTCCTTCTTCCTTCTTCCTTCTTCTTCTTCTTTCTTCTTGCTTCCTCTTCCTTCTTCTTCTTCGTTCTACTTCTTCCTCCTTGTCACTCCTCATTCGTATTCGGCCTAATGCCATTCGGCCTAATGACCATTCGGCCTAATGACCGTTCGGCCTAATGACCATTCGGCCTAATTACCCACATCGTTTTAAATGTGTATGTTAACTCTGTGCATCATATTTGATTCTACACACTCAACTGACATCAGCCCAGATAACCAGTCATCGTATATCTATGTATATTTTGAGTTGTATAAAGTAAATTTCCTATCACTATCGTAAAAGTAGACAATTGAGTTATAAATAATGTTCAAAAGAATCATAAACGCGATTAGTTTGCCGCCTTCAACGATTCACGAAGCAACATCGTTTAAGTTGTAAAATATATAAATAATGTTATACGTAAGCACGTTTGAATCATACAATGTGTGATGTTAAATTGTTCGTATTATTATATATAACGCATCGGATGTTTTATCGTAAAATATATGTTTTGTAAATCATTACAAATTATTTTATAGATAGTTGACTTGTTTCACGTTATCTTTTGCTAGAACTGAAGTAAATTTTAAAGAAAAATCATGTATGAGGAATGGTTAAAACAAGACTTCTAAAATTAAAAAACGCGTGAGGAGAACGCTAAATGCTACTATAGATGGACGAAAAATAAACAACAAGTCTAGTGTTATATCACCATCCTCCATCGGTTCGAGCGCGCAGAAGGAAGCAACTCTCAAGAGAATTCACAATTGCAGAGACAATTTGTCTTTGATCAGGAACAAACGGAATATGAAGGTTATTAGTATTTTTAATGTTTAAAAAAAGAAGCTATATCATTTTGAATACAGGCGACGAAAGAAAAATTTACGATATCCGATAGAGTCGTATATGTAGTAGCAACAAATCATTACTGAAAATTCGATCAAGAATGTTATTCTAATGAAGGCTTTTAGATGCAGAATGAAGTTTAGAGTATCGTTAGCAATGGTGTGGTTATTTTTAGTCATCTAACTGGACAGATAACTTTGTTTGGTTTCTATTGACCAATATTGCTACGGCATGTGTAGAGATAGCCAGCAGCAGTAGCTGGGCATGAGGAGTTCGATTCCAGGTAACATCCGATTTATTAAAATAACTTTGCTTCGTCGATTTAGTGGCAATTATGCTCTCAAATGTTTAATAAATGGAATGAATTGATTTTTGTGTTGAATTATGGTTAATCGTGCTAAAGTAATAAATGATCACTTGTCGTAAGACGAGTTTGCACTTCCATTTAATTCCACCATGATTAGTATTGACAGATACGTATTTCAGCCTCAACATAGGTCGTCTTCCGTTCTCCTGACTCGACGTGTACGAGACACTGAAGACACCCATGATTGGGTATACGTATCTATAAAGATCAAAACAGGTGGGTCTAAACACAAAGTTCTGATACAATTCTGCTTCTTTTCAAAAGGACCTAATATTTTTTATAGAATTTAGTACGCAATCAAAAGCTTTCATGTTGTTCTGATTACGCCATTCAAATTAATTCATGAAAAAATATTTTAAAATCTAAGTGAAATCAACTGTATCTCTTACCCAGAATTGCATATTTATGGTTTCATTGTTGGAATCACTAAACACTTCAAACCTTAAACTTTGGTGGTAAATGGCTTAAAATGAGATTTTGAGTTTCACCATCTTTTAAAAGCTAAGTATTTTTTTCAATTAATTTAGATATTGAATCAATAGCTTTCATGTTGTTCTGTTGATTGTGCTATTAAAAATTAATTCATGAAAAAATGTTTCTAGGCTTTCAAACCTACATTTTGTCTAGTACTTCACTCATGTTTTGTCATACATTCGTGACAAGAAGTATTCACTGATACAAGAACATAGATATTGTTTTCTGTTTATATATAAATTTCACTAAATTTTTTTGGTATGCATGTGACATGGTAAGTTTTACAGATACAAGTAAGATCGTAAAAACATCTATATTTAAAGCCTACCTGTTTTTTATAGTGAAATCAAGGACAATTATTTTGAGTGTATTAAACGTCGTAGTATCGTACGTATTTATGCCTGTCCTCTGCATTCTCTCCTAAACAATTCAAACAATTTAGGCAATAATAAAATTCTTTTGACTTTATCAATCAGATTTTATTTATTTTCGCAGATCGCCAGCAAACATTGAACGAATGCGATCGTGTTTTCGTTTTCTTGTCTGATTTTCTGTATCTTTTTATTCGCTAGGAAAATGCTTTTAGAAAAAAGTTCAGTGGAAGAATAAAAGTGGATTTTTTTCTAAAGTGAATCGTGTTTAGATGAAGATTGAACCAACACAATAGCGAAACGACGCTCACTGGAATCCAATGGTAGCAGGTGTTGTCTTCTGCTTTCGTGGACAACGAGCAACGACACCGAAAATTTGAGGAATCTTTAATAATATCCGTACCATCCTGGGCCGGACCACGATTTAAACTAGCCGTCTACAGACTGGGAGGTGGGCAGTTGCTCGACACGTTCAAAACTGTCATTGAATACTAGCGCTAATTCAATGTCTAGCACACAAATAAACCAACCTCACCCACTTTTATAACACTAACATCATGAACCTCGACCCATATTGTGTTCCCAAACAAATTGACACTATATCACGGTCCAAGCTATTGTAACAATCGTGCATTTTGATCCGAATTTCTATACAAATAACCATCATATTATTCGATGTTTCAGCAAACTAGAATATTCTGTTATTTTATGAAAATCAAACAATAAAGGATGTCCCCTGTTAAGTTCAAACTAGTGAAATATCTTTAAAATAATCTTATCCTACGAAGATGGCACATGAAATGCACCACGCATTAATGTTAGTTAAATCTATTAAATTCACTATAATTGCTATGCATTATGCACAGAATGTCAATTCATAACCATATTTCAGACATAAATCGATACTCTGTCAGTTCAATGTATCGGCTATAGATTCCTCTATCTTTAGAAACTGAACGTAAAGGAACGGATGTGGCATTATATTATTATAATATATAAAAGCGTCATTTGGGCACTTATTAACTTATTCACCTTTCTGTACTATTTGAAACCATTCTAATGGGTTTATTATCTATTTTGTAATGCACGAAAGGCACCAATCGCTCGCTGGGTGGATTGAGTGAGTTAGCCGAACAAGAATTAGTGAGTTTATAATACCAAAACCTAAATCACTGATGCTTGGTCATATGCGGTGTTTTGTTAACTATCAATGCAGCAGTATGAATGGGACATTAGTAAATCATTAGTAACAATTCAAAACGTACAAAAACTGTTATTAAATGGAAAGGGTGGAATTAACATTTATTGTCACTTTCCAAATATTGGACAGGACTCATGAATCATTCTATGATGGTTGATCCCATGATGTTGGTTGTTACTAATTGATTTTTAGTACTATAAGAGGTCTGTATTCATTATTATTCAATATGGGGATATGCATGAATGCTTTTTCGATCAAATAAGTGTTCATAACAGTGTTCGCCGTGTGACTCTAATCGGGTTAATCAACTAAAGCATTATCTTGTTTATAGTTGTAAAGATAGTGCATCGGTCAATATTACATGGACCTATGTTATTTCAATTCGTTTATAGTCTATGTCAGTAAAAATACATGTTTTGAAATGCGTCTAATCTTGTTTCCTTTGCATGCAGAACGGTCGCGATCATATTTTGTTCTGCGTTGTGCGAATGAGTGAATTAATTAGCAAGTTTAGTGCGCGTCCGATTGTATTCTATAGCACGCAGAACGATCGCGCGATTATCGTACTATTTGTGTTCTGCTTTGTGCGGTCAATAGTCAATTAATTAGTGCGCGTTCGATTGTGATTTTGTTACCTCGATAAAACCGCTACACCCGGCATTCCGTTTACCAAAACGAACCCACCTCCCCCCAATATATCCAACATCCCAGTGATTTCTCGTGAAGTGCAGATGACTCGTCGGCTTCTATCAAAGCGAGTATCCGTCAACATTTTCCTACCATTCCCTTATTGACCTGCATTCGGACACGGGCGCTGGTATTGCTTAATTTAGTCACCAGTTACACATTGAAGAGATGATTAGTCCCAAACATCATCTGTTGGTTCTCTGTAACTACAGCTGACCTGGCAATAACGGAGATAACAACCGTGGGCGGTCAATCATCTCATGCTCATGCTCATGCTCAGATTATTTTATTTATTTCGCTTTTGTATCATCGATATATTACCCATGTTCGCTTATTTGTAACATTTGCATTTTTGTCTATTTTGAGTTAAGCTTGAGAATCGCCCCTAAATTATTAGTTTTTACTACTAAGTAAAAACAGCAAATTAGTTCAGAAAACCGAAAAAATTACGTTGTTTTGTAACACCAAGCGAAGTGATTTCACAATAGAAACTACTAACTGTCCTTTGGTATACCTGTTCCTCGCACAAAAATACCGCAAATAATTTGCACAATCGTAAACTTTTCCAATTTACAAGGTTAAATACATTAGTGAAACATAAGGAATATAGTGAAGTAAATGGAAGTTTAAAGTATTTTAACCTTAAAATTTTCTCATAAGGGGGAAAATGAGATTCCTAGGAATTTGTTATAGCAGCTAAGTGAATTTCTACTCTTCTAACCAACGTTTCTATAAGTGTGGCCATTTCTTTCAGGTAAGCTGAAAAAGTAAATCAGGTGAAGGAGAGCAGAGTATGAAGCAAAAGTGAACATCTTTTTAAAGGTGATTCTTAACTTAGGTTAATTGTGACGGACTCGACTATCTGATTCAGTTTTTCCTAAAAAACGAATCGATTTAAAAAAAACATATTTTATGTTATTATAATATAATCGTATTATCCAACTTTCCATGATTCCATATAAGTACACTCAAAAGTTTTGTTAAATATCAACACTATAAATATTTCGTCATACACCATGTTGCTCCTTTGCATCTCGCTTGATCAGCTTCGAAATTAAATGAAACACCACCAAAGTCCAACCGCATTCAGCTCATTCTTTTACTCAGCCTTGCGATTTTTGAACTTCCTGCAACGTCCAGTCAAATCACTAACCTCCTTGTCCCCTCCTCCCACTTCATTCCCGTTCCGAGCGAGACTGGTCGGTTGTGTCATTTTAGCCTCTGCTGTCGATCCTAATTAAGACTGCTACCGAACAGCAATTGACACATGTGATGATCGACTTTGTACAAGCATCTCGACATGTTCTCATCAGCGGGCCTCGTTGTGGGAGCAGTGTGCACAATTTGACTGGATTGTCGCTTGTCGATTCGGTATTTCAGTCCGTCTCATCCGTTTCGTCAAAGCTCCGCGAGTAGATTCAGATCCAGATCTCAGATGCTCCGCCGCGGAGGAGAAGAGATGTGCGCGGATAGCAAGCCTTACGTGATCCAAGTCTATGTCTGGGGTTTGAGTTGTGCGGCGTATGGTAGCGTATGTTTGGAAACGGTGGCAAATGGTAGACCCGTGCTCTTTTTTGGAGCCGGAATGTGGAGAGCTCGGCAGTCTGAAACCAGAAAACAACTCCCTCGAATAAATCTCACCCGTGACAGGCGTTGTGCTAGTTTGACGAACAAATCTGAATAAACGACATGATTTGAAACATCAAAATTTGGGCGCTGTGTTATCTTTCGAGATGATCTCTTCGTATGGAGATGAATAACAGCAACCAGTGCCAGTGGTCTGCCTTTCTTTCCGGCTTATCGTTTGGGAAAGACTTGTGGAGTTCTACCAACTGCTTCAGGCTTATCTGCATGATTAGCGGCGTCAAGGACTTGATTGGTGCCCCGTGAATTCCCAAGAAATGTATAGATCATTCGAGACAGTGAACTGGAAAAGTGTATGCCGGAATCTATATGGAACATCGTTCGTTGGTTCAAAGACAATCAAGTAATCAAAGAATCAATTACTGGGTATGTCCATTGCCTTGGCAAATCGGCTTTTTAATGTTGTTTCTATTGAGCTATCATCCCCAAAATGGATAACGAAAATCACTAACCTGCTCTGTGATCAGTACAAACAGTGCCGCTCTAAATGAATCGGTCAAGGCCAAACGACCCCATTAATCGGTTCTCTTTGGCAATCGACTATTTATCACCTGGTGCCAGACAGAAAGTAAACACAAGGTCCCCTAATTTACCCTGGCTAATCATCAACTTTCGGCGCGCAACTTAATCTTAGTTGAGACCATCGTTATTGTTGCGCTTCATCGACACCGACCGACAGCCTCCACGACCGACGACGAGGCGATGAAGTGTTGCTACCTTGTCTGATGGCTTCTCGCATCCTCCTTATTGAGGGCCTGTCCACCGCCCGAACGACCGGATGGTTGACCTATTGTGAGACGAACCATATTTGACGAGCGTACCGCGCGGCGGAGCCCGCAACGGAGGTGACTGCGAAAGAAGGGTATTGTGTTCTTCAGCCCGCGCTGCCGACGAGAGCCTCAAATTGATTGTCACGCACAACTTTGGCAGCATCAACCAACATCATCGATCGCATGAGATCGAACGCAAGCCCACGCGATATGCTTCCAGCCAGTGGCGTAAGCAAGATGCATGTCGATTCGAACATGACATACGCTCGGTACAATAGGCATCGAAAATTGGAACCATTGAACGATCCCCATTGGGCAATGCGCACGTTGTTGCCTTGTTTGTCTAATTTCAATCAATCTAGACGTTTCGGTACCATCGAATTTCAATTTTTCTTTTTTTTGCTACAAGGAATGACTTTTGAAACTCTTGACATTTGAATTTCGTTAGATTGCTCAATGGAGCATAAAACATTAAAAACAAACCGCAGATGAAAATTGAAAATTGAAGAAACAATAGATTTAAATATTGTAAAAAGGTTTTCAGATTTGACTCACGAACAAATTGACCTATTTTCTACGTATCTCATAATTGAAGTCGTCTGGGACGCTGCACTGTTCGTTCATAGAAAAGAGCTTTTTTTGCTGAAAATCGTAACATTTTGCATTATCAGCTCTATACTAGATACAACTGAACTACAAAACATAGACTAATGCGCTTATTAATTTAAATTTTGCTATACTCATTCAGTTAGGTGATGTCGACTCAAACTAACAACTTCATCATAATGTAGAATTTCCATGGAAAGTCACGATCTTCCTATAATTCAACTAGTGTCCTGTTTTGATAAACAATCAAAAACCTCTGGCTGACATCTCTATGCTTAAATGAGGGCACAAGGCTCCACATTACCACCGCTAAATCTTCAATAAGACCGTAAAGCCGATACAAATATTTAAAAACAATTATGTCTCTCCCCTCTTTTTTTTTTTTTGCCCAAAAACAAAACAAACAACAACAAAAATTTGGGAAATTTTGAAGATTTTCAAAACATTCTTTAACAAATCCGAGGAGTTTATTTTTCCATTTTAATATATTTTTATTGTCCCCCTTGACCTTTCGGAGACCAGTAGGACAATTGTTAATTAAATATTTGTAACGGCCTAATTTTAAATACATAAAGACGCTATCCCACATAGAAGCTGTATATTGATAACATCATGATATGTTAATTTAATAATTTAATAAGAAACAAGAAACAAGAAACAAGAAACAAGAAACAAGAAACAAGAAAGCAAGAAGCAAGAAACAAGAAACAAGAAACAAGAAACAGAAACAAGAACAAGCAGCGTTAGCGTTAGGTAGAGTTAGCGTAGGTTATTACAGTATCTTCAGATTGGACACTAGTGATACTCCATGTTTCTTATGAATCATATCCAGATTGCTATCGGAAATCAAGGTGGGAGTTACCCTGATTCCAATCTAAGATGAAAATGGCATGAGATGAGGATTACTACTCGCCGCCCATCTTTACCGTAACTAGAGGATAGGAAAGGAATGTTGATGTAGAACTTTAACGAGAGCCCCTGACTTGGCGACGCCCCTCATAAGTTCTGGAGTTGGTGGTTTGGTAGGGTAAGGTAGGTCATGGAGGTTTGCCAACTGGCAATTCGACCCACAGACTATGTTGTTTATCTGTTTTATTTAAACCTTGCCAGCCGGCTGTCGAAAGAGTATGCTAGTATCGATTTTATTTACAGTTTATTCTTTAAATAATTTCATAGAGGATTTCTAACCTCAATCTATCAACAACTATCCGTGAACAAATCTAAATTTACCAAATTTGTACTTTCTGCTCAGTGAGCAAAACGATTCTTCTAGGTTCATCGAATACAAAATCAAACCATGCCTTTTAAAGATAATTATACTAAACATTTTACAAAGTTTTATTTTCAAGTATTTTCCTGGTTTCTGACATAAAATTCAATAGCTCTGTGACGTAAACGGCCTAAATGCACCACCACCAGAAAATATTCATCACGCGCTGATCTACTAAACATATCACACATAGTAATAGAATCTTTTGCGTTGTACAAATATGTTTGCATTTCACAAAGAATCATGACTTTTCTCTTTCTCATTCCATCTAACGTCATTCCCAAATTTCAATGATTCACTTCAATTTCAATAAAACACGTCACCGGACAAATAAAATAAAATAAATAATCAATAAATAAATAGATCAATGAATAAATAAATCAACATAATCACTCACGCGAGCGCGTCACTTGTTGGGGTTTTTCTATGAGTAAAGCTATATGATCGCTCCAAAACAAACTTTTTTACCCTCTCTTGCGTTATGTGATGCTAAATAAGCTCTTAATCATTTGATGGCAAAAATATAAAAAACGATCAAACAAAATTAAAATATTCTAGCTAAATTTACTATTTTGGTCGAGCATGAATCGAGTCAGCCGCCTGACACCGCTTTGAAAAAATATGTTCCATGCTTCGCCCCACATAAAATAACTGTGCTAATCACTAATGATGAACTAAAAGATTTAAATGAAATTAGGCATTGTTCCGCTTATCATTTTAGCACCGCCAGGGGAACTTGGCCGATACCCACTGCCTTTTCCCTTTCACCAAACAATTACCATCATTTGTGATATTTCAACGGAATCTTATTGGGAATTTGAAAATAGATCAATGCAGTTAGATTGCCAGGGTAATACGTGCACTCGTAGCACTGATGATGCATCACGAATCTATATATACAGGAGAATAGCATATATGATGACATTGACGAGATTAGATAGCATTTCCCCCAAGAAAAGAACAAGAAACAAGAAACAAGCAAAGCAAGAGAAGAGCAAGACAAAACAGAAACAGAAACAAAGAGCAAAACAAGGGAAACAAGAAACAAGAAACAAGAAAAGAACAAGAAACAAGAAACAAGAAACAAGAAACAAGAAACAAGAAACAAGAAACAAGAAAACAAGAAACAAGAAACAAGAAACAAGAAACAAGAAACAAGAAACAAGAAACAAGAAACAAGAAACAAGAAACAAGAAAGAAATAAGAAACAAGAAACAAGAAACAAGAAACAAGAAACAAGAGCAAGGAGCAAGAGCAAGAGCAAGAGCAAGAGCAAGAGCAAGAGCAAGAGCAAGAGCAAGAAACAGAAACAAAAAAAAAAAGGCAAAACAAGAAACCAGAAACAGAGGCAAGAGAGCAAGAAACAGAGCAAGGAAACACAAGAGCAAGAAACAAGAGAGCAAGAGCAAGAGCAAGAGCAAGAGAGCAAGAGCAAGAAACCAAGAGCAAAGAAACAGAGCAAGGAGCAAGAGCCAAAGGAGCAGGGAGCAAGAAGCAAGAGCAAGAGCAAGAAACAAGAAACAAGAGCAAGAGCAAGGAAACAGAGCAAGAGCAAGAAACAGAGCAAGAAACAGAAGCAAAGAGCAAGAAACAAGAAACAAGGCAGAGAGCAAGAGAGCAAGAGCAAGAAACAAAGAAAGCAAAAGAAACAAGAGCAAGAAACAAGAGCAAGAGCAAGAGGTAAAGAGAGAGCAAGAAACCAAGAAACAAGTGAAACAAGGAAACAAGAAACAAGAAACAAGAGCAAGAAACAAGAGCAAGAGCAAAAAGAGCAAGAAACAGAGCAATAGAGCAAGAACAAGAAACAAGAAACAAGAAACAAGAACAAGAAAAGACAAGAAACAAGAAACAAGACAAAAGAAACAAGAAACAAGAGAACAAGAAACAAGAACAAGAACAAGAACAAGAAACAAGAAACAAGAAACAAAAGACAAGACAAGAAACAAGAAACAAGAGAAACAAAAACAGACAAGAGAGAAGAGCAAGAGCAAGAACAAGAAACAGAAACAAGAACAAAACAAGAGCAAGAAACAAGAGCAAAACAAAAGAGAAACAAGAAACAAGAAACAAGAAACAAGAAACAAGAAAGCAAGAAACAAGAACAAGAAACAAGAAACAAGAACAAGAAACAAGAAACAGAAACAAGAAATGAAAACAAGAAAACAAGAAACAAGAAACAAAATCAAGAAACAAAAGTAAGAAACAAGAAACAAGAAACAAGAACAAGAAACAAACAGAAACAAGAAACAAGAAATAGAAAAAAAGAAACAAAGAGACAAGAACAAGAAAAAGAAACAAGAAAAAAACAAAAGAAACAAGAAACAAGAAACAAGAAAAAAGAACAAAGAAACAAAGAACAAGAAAAGAACAAGAACAAGAAACAAGAAACAGAAGAAGAAAAAGAAAAAAACAAGAAAAGAAAAGAAACAGAACAAGAAAAAGAACAAGAAAAAGAACAGAAAAGAAAAAGAACAAGAACAAGAAAAAAAAAGAAAAAGAACGAACGAAATAAGAACAAGACAAAAGAACAAGAAACAGAAAAAGAAAAAGAAATAGAACAGAGACAACAGAATGAAACAGGAACGAGAAACAAGAGAACAAGAAAGAAAAGAAAAGAGAAAGAACAAGAAAACAAGAAACAAGAAAGAAAGAAACAAAACAGACAAGAAAGAAACAAGTGAAGACAGAAAAAGACAAGAACAAGAGCAAGAGGCAGACAAGAAAAGACAAGACAAGACAAGACAAGACAGAACAAGCAAGAAACAGACAAGAACAGAAACAAGAATGAGCAAGACAACAGAGCAAGAACAGAGCAAGAACAAGAACGAAACTGACAAAGACAGGAACAGGAGACAGAAGACAGGCAAGAACAAGACAAGAACAGAGCAAGACAGAGACAAGAACAGGCAAGGAACAGAACAGAGCAGGAGCAAGAACAGAGACAAGCAAGAACAAGAAGAACAGAACAGGGAACAGAACAGAACAGAACAGGGGCAAAGAGCAAGAACAGGAGCAGAGCAAGAAACCGAGAGCAAGGGGAGCAAGAGCAAAGAGCAAAAAGAACAAGGGCAGGGGAGCAAGAGGGCAGAGCAAGAGACAAGGAGCAAGAGCAAGAAGGGAAGCAAGGAGCAGAGCAAGACAAGCAAAGACAAGACAAGACAAGACAAGGGAGAAGCAAAGGAGCAAGGACAAGAGCAAGGCAAGGAAGAGCGGGGAGCAAGGGGCAGCAAGCAAGACAAGAAGCAGGCAAGACAGGGAGCAGGGCAAGAGGAACAAGAAACAGGAGACAGACAAGCAAGAACGAGACAAGCAAGAAACAAGAAATAAGAACAAGAATAGGACAAGAAACAAGAACAGAGATGAACAAGACAGCAAGAACAGAATGAGAACAAGAACAAGATGAACAGAGAAGAACAGAGAACAAGAAACAAGAACAGAACAAGAACAGAACAGGAACAAGAATAAGAGAAACAAGAAACAAGAAACAAGAAACAAGAAATAAGAACAGAAACAAGAAACAAGAAACAAGAAACAAGAAACAAGAAATAAGAAACAAGAAACAAGAAACAAGAAACAAGAACAAGAAACAAGAAAAAAGAAAAAAGGAACAGAACAAAAAACAAAGAACCAGAAAACAAAACAATAAGAAACAAGAAACAAGAAACAAGAAACAAGAAACAAGAACAGAACAAGAAACAAGAAACAAGAAACAAGAAAAGAAACAAGAAACAAGAAACAAGAAACAAGAAATAGAAACAAGAAACAAGAAACAAGAAACAAGAAACAAGAAACAAGAAACAAGAAAGAAACAAAAAAGAAAAGAAATAAGAAACAAGAAACAAGAAACAGAAAAAGAAACAAGAAACAAGAAACAAGAAACAAGAAACAAGAATACAAGAAACAAGAAACAACAAGAAACAAGAAACAAGAACAAGAAGAAGAACAAGAAACAAGAAACAAGAACGAGAAACAAGAAACAGGAAACGACGAAGTAATTATTGAGAAGGGAAATTAGGAAGAACAAAAAGAAAATAAAAATGAAAAGAAAAGAAAGCAGAAAGCTAGAGAATGAAGATGAAAAATAAATAGAAGTTAGAAGGAAATAGAAAATAAAAGAACAAAGAAGAATGAAGGAAGAAGTAATGATAATATGAAAATAAAGAGTTAAAAGAGAGAGAAAATCATGGACAGAAAAAGCAAGAGAAGAGGAAGACAATCGAAAGAAAAAAATAGTAAACCAGCGGTGATGGTGCTTTTCTCGTGAATTATAAAACAAGAAAATACTTAAGAATAACATGAAGAGCACATAACAGAGGTCAAAATTGCATAATGAGATAGATTCAGTTGTTTCCATCAATTTACATTTATTTGCATTCATATGAATGCATTGAAGAGTTTTGAAATGAATATTTTTTTTAATTTTCTTTGAAAGGAAATGAAAAAAAACAGTTTTGCCTTTCTGCTACATAGTGTACGTAAAGGCTATAATTTGCTCAAAACAAAATTTTGATAGAGGCCCGGAGGGCTGATTTTACTACTCGATCGACTCAGCTCGACGAATTGAGGTGATGTCTGTATGTGTGTATGTATGTAGTGTGTGTGTGTGTGTATGTGTGTTTGTACAAATTTGTAGACACACTTTTTGTACTTCCCATTGTCCGGTTGTCGCAATAAGTTGCAGTCGACGCGGAATTCAGTCCCATTGTTTGCTATTGAAAATTAGATCAATAGCTCATCGCAATCTGGAGTTATGACCAAAAAACTGTTTTTGTCGTATAAAAAATAGCAAATGTTCTATGCTAGAATTCAACTAGATCTGAATCTTGACCTTTGGGTGGAAAGCGCCCATACCACAAAACCATCGGAACACTCATGGTGTGAGTAAATAGTGCATGCAGTATTCATCAAATTGGTATATGTTCATTTATTTTCAAAGCCACGGAGTTCACTCTGCTAGGGTAACGGTACCAATATTGAAGTATTATTGAATCAATGAAAGAAAATATATAGTTGATAATTCGAAATTGATAGTTTTAATGCATCAATAATAGACAAACTTTGAATTTTTAGAAATGAAATTGGATTCATTTCGTCTTGATAATCAATCAATTTTCTTGGAGTAAATGAGTTTCATTAATACTGCCGTCGCAAGCATAATCGTCCAATATTGATTTTGCATGGAATAATATGGAACAGTTACGCTTGGGCAACCGTATATAGGAAAGCCAATTTGTTTGGGAAATTATTGTTTCAATTAGTATTCATAATGGTCATAATGACAACGTGTCGCTTCAAGTAAAGCAAACGTTAAGTAATGCAATGATGAAAATATTATTAAGAACCCATTGTCTCCACTGAGGGCATGATCGTAACAACGTTTCTCTAACGTTTCATGATTAATAACTTGTTCTCTTTACTAAACGTAATCAGGCCCATTTTTTCTATTTATCATGCGCTCGCATACCCTATATACGAGTAACTTCTCACGTGCATCTTTTTGTGTTCAATCAGCGTATGGGAGCGCAGCTGATGTGCGTGAGGACGCTATGCAAGCATTCATTTCGGCGGGAGCGTGAACGGCACTGATTCGCTGTCGCTTGCCGTCGATGAATATCGCGAAAGAAGCATCACCAACACACCGCATTGGCCCTGACAAGCGAGTAAACAAAATGGGGCGATGATGCCTTTTTATTTCACCCGGCAAGGGATATAAGGCGTCAATTTTAAAATGATTATTAAAACGTTAAAACACATTTTAGCCAAAATAGTTTGATTTTTGGGTCTGAAATTTAATTTTCTTTTAGATTGGCATGAAAGTCTGATTATTTGAGTTAAAATATGTGTAGACTACATCTTCACATAAGCATGTTTTCGATCATTTAGTAATCTACGTTCAATCATTTAGTAGTTTGTCAATAACACATTCCAGAGCTAGATTTCAAAATGTAGTATGGTGGACTTCTAATCTAAAGGTTTATCTACAACTCTGCCTAACAGTTGGATGTTTGAATTTTACAGATAATAGAGCTTATAGAGCTACTGAATGATTGGAATTTTGTTATCATTTAGTATAAGTTACTGCAACTAGCACTGTAACTCCTTCAATGGTGGAATTTAAACATCGATATATTAGGGGTATAGAAACCTTCGCACTAAGTCCACCATACAACACATTTTGGAATTCAGCCTCTGAATGATATAGAACAAACACTAAATGATCGAACAGAGATTACTAGATAATCGATAACATCCATGAGTTGTAGATATGCAGTCTAACATATGAGTAAATACTTGGCTACCTGTTGGTATGTTAGTTGCTTCGCCTCTCAGATTTAGACAAATCGATGTTTTAATCTTTGTTTACAAACGCAAGAAGTCGTTTTAAAAATTTGGTATTGAGTTATAGAAAATAAAATTGTTTAAAGTGCATTGGTATCAACTAGAAAATATGTTTTTGAAAAAATTAGAACCGATCGAGCGTCGAACGCAGACTCTCTGGAGTGAGAGCCAAGAACTCACCTCAACTATTCTTTATCTTACTCCACAGACCAAACATAACACTCGTCAAATTTCCATCGTCCAATGATTTCTGGTCATTCAAATAATCATTAGTTAGCCATGATGGTCACTCTTGGCGCGCGCATCGGATTTGCTTGAGTTTGACGCTACTACCGCCATCTGGTTCGTGATTTGCCCAACTAACTGAAATCAACAGATGTCGTTGTGTTTGAATGACGATGAATTTGATGAGGGATTGTTCAATGTGTATGTCTGTTTGTCTGTGCTACTCCTTCAAGAGTGGTGATCGAAAGTATGGTTATACGCAATTTGCACTGATCATCGGCTGCTTGTGCATTGTGCGAGCAACGCACCGGGCTGTGTTTAAGTTCCGTGGCATATTTAAATCATCTGACGTTGAAAAACGCATATACGATTGAGTTTACGTCATGTGCTTTTGTGTCAATTCATTCAGATATGTCACCTAATATTCATAATGTTTTGGTGTGCAAGGAAGCAACTTCAGAATCAATTTCAAATGATTTGAATCCACTGTAATGTACTCTTCTTGGCGTCTGGCAAATACATAATTCATATTGGCACAGTATATGTAAAACATGGCTGGCCTAACAATAAGTTGGAAATAAAACAATTTATTTGCAGTAAATGGTTTGATTTTCATAAATATGAACTTACTATATTCGTACCTATTCGCTTGCATACCTTCTGTGTTTTGATAGTTAATTAATTCATGCTACATAAGTCCTAAATCTTGGACTTCACTAGAGCAAATCTGAACCCCATTCATGACAACATACTGTGAAGATTTGCCACGCGGATTAGTGGGAGAAGCTGAGTTTCGGAGAAAATTTTTCTTTTGGCAAGTCAAGGAAATGTTCCAAATCTTTCTACAATCCAAGCATGTTTTGATCATGTAGTAATCTTAGTTCGATCATTTGTTTGTCGATTACTCGCACAAGAATTTAAATTTTAAACGTGTTTTATGGTGGACTCTGATGTGAATATTTTTCGACATTTAACCTATGAAATGAGTTATTGACAAACTACTAAATTATCACCTATATTACTAAATAATCGAAACATCCTGCTATTATCCATAATAAATTACACTAACGATAAATAACGATTTTGATTCTGATAGAATAATATCAGGTATGCAATCAATATGATATAACATTATAGGCCCAAATGCTGATTTAGGTAACACCAGCTCTGATTACGAGTAATCTATCGATTTTGTAATATACCTGTCGGTAAATCAAATGCGTTGATAAGATCGATTTAATTATAATATATACAAAAGCAAATTAAAATTAATCAATTTTAATCAAACCTACGTTAATCACTCGGTCTCTCCATATGAAAAAAGCAACCTAGTAGAAATTCTCTCAGATTTTATTAAGTCGGATCAAATTGTAAATCTTAGCTAAAAAGTGGTTAAATTCAATGACAAAAACGGAACTGCTCATCAGCAAAATGAATTTATCTATATGATGAAGAATCATACTATTCCAGAAGGTGCCAGAAGCCTAAGCTGGATTCTAACTTCAAAACAGGAAACACTGAAAGTTTTCAATTGAATAAAATTATGGATCATATTACCGAAGTTATGGATCATAATCACGATAAAATTTGCAAAATTGTATTTTTTATTAAATGATAGTTTTCTATGGATAATTTTCCAAACATTTATGGATCATTTGTTCATGGGAAAACAGCAGGAATGATATTGTTTTCCTTGATCATGTTTGAAGGTATATACTTATTTTCAATTATTATTTGATATATTTTTTTCAGCTTAGTTTCTTAGTTACAGGATCTTAAAATTATTCTTTATGGAGAGCCTGAACTATTTTTGGATTTAAGGTAGCGTTTTATTGAACATTCAGATGTTATTTATGGATCATTTTGTGTCATTTAACGCGTACAAAGGGCTACAAACAAATGTGGAAAAATAAGCCCTATTTAGAGTTAAATATATAGACTTTTCTAATATGTTTGTCAACCCTTTGAACGAGCGAGAAAGGCATCATCACGCTGGAGTGGATTAATCAGGTTTTTTATAACTCCGAGGCGCAATGGCCACGTTGGACGATTTTCAATAGCAAAAATAAGAAAGGATTCCATGTTGAATGCAACCTGTTGCAAGGCTAAGTATAAAGTGTGTCCACAGTTTTTGTACACACACATCAATACATACACACATAGCAGACATCACCTCATTTGGTCGAGCTGAGTCGATTCGCTCCGAGCCTTCCATCAAAAGTTCGGTTTTTAGTGATCCTATAGCCAGAAGATACGCGAGAGGCAAAAGAAGAAGAGAAAAGAATGAAGAAGCAACCAGATAGAAGAAACACTAATATGAAAGAAGAAGCTACGAAAATAAGAAAGAGATATACGAAAATTCTGAATAATCCACCTTGCGGTGATGATGCTTTTTCTGCAAATAAAAATACTCACTTTGGCCACTTCCAGTCCATTCTGGCTTATTTCAATAGAACAGGAGTTTTGCGTCGAATGCAACTTGTTGCGAACAAATCAGTTGTAGATAAGTTGCGAAAAATGAGTACAATTTTTACTCGAACTTATGAAACATTTTGCCATCCGAGTCCATTTGTCCGATCTGATATTTTCAATAGTTTAATCAAGATAAGTGCCGGAAAAATGAGGTGACACTTTTTACTACATTTGTCGATCGGTACATATAACACCATACAAAAAGTTTGTTTTTAGCGATCTTATAGCCTTTACGACACACACAGAATTTGTTGTTAAATGATTTTTTTCTATCGTGTCTCGGATCGTCTGTCTTAAATTAACTACTAAAACTATGCGATTTTTTCTTTGATTTATTTTGGTTTTAAACATATAAAATCAAAGAAAAATTAGATGGTTAAAACTGTACTAAATATTGAGGATGAGCATAAATTGAGAAAATATTAATCCTGTAAAAACAGAATCCTGTGTACTTAGTATACGAGAAAGGCAAAAGGAAGTAGTAAGATAAAACAGGATGAAATAAAACGTGGTAGAAGAATAAATAAAAACATTGTACAGAAGCAGACGCTCATAAAGCAATTTGACATAACGCCATTTGCGTATAGTGGTCATTTGGCATAACGAGAATTGACATAGTTGTGAACAGCGTAAAAGTGAGGTCATTATATGATTTTTTCTATTCACACAGTTCTATTTTTTGAGAATGGTGCTGGAAATAAATCCGAAATGAATATTTGGCCAGTCGATAAAAGACGTAATTTTCTCAAAGTTTTAAGCAAAGCCTATCCTTTCATCCAGTAATAGGTAATGAATATGAATTACAATGCATCGCCGGTATTAAGGTAATGGTTTTCAGAGTTACACGTTTGCTCAAAAGATAATGGTGAATCCGTTCCTTCTTGGAAAGTTGGCGTTTTACGGTATATAAGGCAACGGTAGAAAGTGGTTTCCTTTGAAAGTATGTAGAAATATGTCCGAAATAAGTCAATGATGGAGTGATCTCACACCGGAAGTGGTTCTGTCGTTTCGTTTGTCCGTTCTTCCACAAAATGTCTATCCTAGCAACACAATACAGACCTACTTGGTTGAAGTAGAACAGAATTCCGCTGTATCAAGGACACAAAACTTTGTATTAACATATGTGCTACTTGGTCATTGTCAGTCTATATTTATCAGAAAATGTCCTTCCTTCATCTATGTGAACAAACGCACCAAAAACTACTTTTCGTTACATTGCTTTAAACTATTCCAAATGTCATTTATGCCAAATGTTCATGCTAAATGGCGTTATGTCAATTGACCATATGCCAAATGGTGTTATGCAAGTTGTCCTAGACCCAATTCATATACAAGGTTAGATGACTTTACCATTAATGGGAACTCTTTATTGTTGATATAGTGCCTCTTTCCACACATTTTGGACATGGCACATAAAAACCCCTTGTACTAGGCTGACCATATTACCGTATTTAACGGTACAGTCCTGTTTTAGACCTTTTGTGCCCTCCTGTCGTAATCTAAAAAATCTTTGGTAATTTGGTAGTATATACCTGAAATCAGGTCCGCCTCAACGTCAATAAAATAAAGCGCAGGAACAGACATTCTAATTGTAGCAGGTTAAACTCATTTTCAATTATTCTTTTAATCTTCCGAAGTAGGTAATTCATTTTTTCCCAAATCTGCTCTACCACATATTTTCAATCATATGATTCTTCTCGAATAATTAAAAATTATTCAGTCCTTTGAATAATTTTGAATGTGTTCATTATCCACTGTAAAAACGACGACATGAAAAATAGTTTTAAATCAACTGAACAAGATTGAGTTTAAGGTAGTAGGGTAAAACAAGGAAAATTTAGTGGATTAAGGCTGGATTTTGGTCGGCATTTACTTCAAAGGTAGTTTACATCAGAACTTGTCTCAAAACTGTTCCCATATGTACGAACAATTTTTTTAGGATTTCGTTATGAAAAATTAAAATTCGCAGATTTTAAACACAATAAGGCGGAAATTCCGAGAATCCGAGCTGTAAACCAGACTATAAATTGCCCAAGTTTTTTTTTTTTGTATCTTTCATGACGAAATTGTATGAGTCCCATTTTGTTGTGCATGGGCACAAAATCAATGGACAAGATTCCGAGGTGAGGCTACTTTTGCATCATTTAAATCAATTTCGATAAAAGGACTGAATTGATTAGATTTGACAATCATTCTCATGCGTAAACCATATTCATGGAAATAAATTAATTTTATCAATTTCTTCCTGTTAGATTCATTTATTCTTAACCTCATTATTTTCCCTTATATTCATGAAAAGTATTTGGCACGGAAATAAATAATCCACCTATTATTGCATTTGTAAATTGACATTTTCTTAAAACTTTTTCTTAGCCTTCTATTCCTAAACTGACCCTACGCCGAGATCTATACTTGTTTTTTTTTCAATTGAAATTGAAAAGTGTTGATATGGATCAAAAAAATCCTTAAGGGTCATCACTAACTACGTGCATTTATGGGGGTCTGTCAGTTTCCTGATATAAATAAAAAATTTTGTTTGGAATTAATCTTACATGGGAGGGTATAGGGGAGATATGCTTACGTAATAAGTGTTTTAAATATTTAGACATTACCTGCCAACGCAAGGCTGTACAATAGAAGGTTATGAGTAATGATTCAATCTAAAATATTTCTAATTTCATTTTGAGAAATGCAAATTAAAACTATGGTGCAAATATCCACAGCTCTTGAATTTTATCACGTTTTTGACATGTCATCTTTGCGCCGTTTGTCCGTTTTTCACTTGAAATGATCTGGTCATTTACCTTGTACAGTTTGATACCGCCGGTTTGATCTTTTTAAAGTCAAATGTTAAATTTACGTTGGTCTTATCTGTCGATTAGCGATGTCAATGAGAAGATTCTTGCGTTTTATATTGAGAAAAAGAAAAATTTGATGGCTGCGGAAATAACGCGCAATGAGCAATCTCGCAAGGAAGAAGTGTAACAAAGAATGCGTTGATTTCAGTTCTTGTTTTGAAAATCGTGTTTGACAAGTTGATTCTTCTGCAGTTGAACAGATTATTGTTCCGTGGCGTGAAGTTCGAAAGCTTTGCGTTTACTCAAACCGACTAAGCGACCAATGGGAAAATTGAGCTTGTAATTCCAGCATAAGGGTTACGATGTATAGCAAATATCAAATTGATCAACTAATACGATATTGGAACTGGCTGCATTGAAATATGTCATTAGTAGAAGCGATTGAGTTAATGTTGGCATTTTCTAAATTATTCGCTTTCGGTCATCTTCATAGTTGTTTAATTGAATGACACATTGAAAGTAAACAATGTTACGATAGCTGGGCATAGCTGTCATGATCATTTACTAGGGAAATATCCGTCTCAATGCGGTTTGGATTTCCACAATCCAATTTTTTCTTGCAACGCGCAATATTTACAACTTCGACGCAAACTTTTTGCTTCTCAGATTTTCAATGATGTGTACAATTGAAATTAGACGGATTGTAGTAACACATGCCTTTTGAACAATCTGTTTTCGTAAAATTTCACTGAATATCGTTATTTTGACAGAGAAACTACTTGAAGTAAAGAGAATTGGCAGGGCATTGATTTAAGTTCAGAAATCGAGCATCTAAATATCCAAGGGTCCACATCAAATTGGTGTAGCAAAACAATTGTCTACACTAATATCAGATTTTTAACAGAGGACCGAATTGAGTTTACGGATAGTTTGGGATTTGCTCTTATTGATAAACCTACATAGCCATTTCTGTAAATGGTTTAGTTCAACAATTGAACACTATGAGTCATTCCGTCTCGTTTGGCCAACTGTTTTTGAAATTATGAAGTCGCCTGATTTTCTATCATCGCGGCCCCACGTGTTTGGATAATAATATTTATTCTGCAGTTAGCAATGCATCAATAAAACAAATGCCGCCACTTTTTGCAAACCAGATTGCCTGAAACCAACCTAGCGCCCGTCTGGACGACAGCATATCACTGCTGATGCCAGCTGAATTTCGTGTAACTATTGCCGTACAGTCACGCACCCACGAGTGGGACAATGTTTAGCTAGACCAGTTGCAGTGCGCGGAATATGAGCTAGAGCACCGACGGTTGGCGGAGATAGAAGAGCGCGGGCCTACCGTATTTCTCAAATACTTAAACAAACGGCCGAGTTGAAACAATACGGGTAACAGCTGTCACATGATCAAAAATGCACAATGAGCGTTGTTGCGTTGATCAAATTGCCAGCCGTCCGGTTGATCCCAGCACCCGCGCCAGCAGCTGTGACAGTAGTGCGTGCGTGTCAAGTCTAAGGCAGGGAACAACAAACGGCACCGTATCATCTCGGTCATTCCATCCGATTAAGGTGTAGTCAAACGGTTTGACCTATTTTGGCCACTAACGAGAATTATGCAGTTCCGCTTGGGTATTGAGCGCAGTGATTTTGGGCAAAATGAGTTTAACAAATAGTTATCATAATAAATTTAAATTTTATAATTCGCAATTTTGTAGATTGATACTGTTTCTAATCATTGTGCCAGACTACCAGTTGCAGAAAACAATTGTTTGAGCCTAATAAATTTAGTCCTACTTTAGACATAACTGTGAGCATTGTTTTTGCTTAGCATGAATATTTTACAATGTAGCTATTTATATTAAAGATGGAATAGTAATAGTAAATATTTAAAATAATTTTAGCATATTATACTTCCTTTTAAAGTACAAAGGTGATCAAGTTATACTTATTCCTTATTATTTAATCAAAATGCTTCTATGCATCTACATAATGATGTGTAGGTACATACATCAAAAGATTCATCTATATTCAAAGACTAGTGGGCATTATAACTTTTGAACCATTTTAACACTTTTAACCATTTAACCACAATTATGACTTTTTCTAATGAATTAGGCCAGTTACTCTTAAATGTGCGATCACTGCAGCTAGAGACCGGTAAGTTCTTCTTGTGTATTGCCGGAATATATGCGATTATGATTATATGATTATTATTTTTATTTTCTTCGTATCACTTTTATGCACTCGGCTGTTGCAGCTCGTGGTCTTCTAGCTTTGATGAGCGGGAGGTGGGCGCGGTTACGCAATGGTCAGTATTATTTTCTTTCTCGTCTTTCATATTCGATATCAATCACTGCAATTCCATTGCTTGACTGTGACGAGGGACTACCACAGTTATCAAAGGGTTACCGCTTTCTGTCAAAAGTGTCTGAGAAAACAATTCTATTCTATTTTAAAACAAAAGATGACATTGCTAACCCCTCGGTCAGTTCTGAGTAGCATTTCGTCAATATTTATCCATCGTGATGGAAATGGAGGAAACGACTAGAAAGTTACTATAGGCTAGGAGCATAAACGCGCTCAAGAATGCCAACACCATAAAATCAATGAATGACTGAGCTTTATGGTTCATTAGTATAATTCATTATCATCGTTACGTCATTACGTACCAATGAATGTGATGCGTTCGAGATCTTCCCTTCTCTACCTCACATGGGTTCTCGTGTTTACGTCGTTCTGGATGATACAAGGCAACGTATTCATGAAAAATTCATCATTTCACGATTACGCTACCTCAATTAGTTTTGTGAGGAAAGAGTGTTTAGTTTATAAATTTGGCCGAAAATACGACCAAACCAGGAGATTATAGTAGAATTCTCAGTCGATATATGATGTTCATGCGAAAAATATTCTAATGTTCCCCTTGTGGTTTAAGAATCCATCAGTCTTGCCATCAATTTAATATCGTCGTCAATGCCAGATATGAAAAAATTCTACCATTAATTACTTAAATTAAATTCAAGTTTGCTAAATTCTTAACGATTTCGAGTTGAGAAATTTTGACAGAATTTTGGGTAAAAATCGAAAAATCGTGTTTGTAGTGAACATAATATGTATATTATAGACTTTCTGTTAAACTCGGTGTACGTAAATGACCTAAAATGGGTGTGTTTCTATGGATGGTGAGTAGCATCAAGGGCCACACCTATCGAGAAAGAGTGCCCGCTGAGCAGACTACGTCAAATAGAATATATGACTGGTGAACGACGATCGCCGAAAAGTCCATCGCCGCTGGATTCGAGTAAGATAGATAATGCACAGAGCACGCAATGATATCGAAAGATAGGAATGGACTTACTTTTAGAGGCCTAAATGAACTGCCTTTTACCAAGCAAAAAAATCCCAGGCTCACAGCAGATTACGCCAAGATCTTTTGCGTAACGCAATCAAACTCATTGGGAATCATTGGAGGTCAACCATACCATCAGAGAGGAATCCAAATAAGCTTAGGACAATAATCGAAGGACTGGTTCCGCCCTTTGAGTTGACTGTCTGATCGTTCAAACAGTATGGCAAGGTTAACAATATAAACCCGATGATGCCATTCTCGTGCATTACAAAATATATTTAAAAATCACATCGAGAAGGTCAAAAACCAATCTAGGCGTCTAATCCGTTTTTTAAATTATTGGTATGTTTGCATTAATCAGTATATTGATCACCAGTCGTAATATATTTTTCGATATTGATTTTTTTTCAAGCAAAAAACAATAATTTTTCTTATATGAAAATTATTTCAAGCTAGGTGGAATGTATTATCATAGACGAGAAGGCACAGGACTATGTCCAAGGGCTGACGATCCATCCCCAGGCCATCTGCGAGTTGTGGCTGCCTGAGATGTGGTGGGGTTTGAGTGGGCCCTGTTAAACCTCTATAAAAAGCTGCATGAATCCGCAGGGCTCCTAAAAGCGATGTGCCGCTCCGCCCGGCCAAGTCTGTGTTAGGTGGGACCCTAAACAGACCTGACGGCCCTCCGACGAGACGGGAGGTTTGCAGGCCCAATAAGCCGCCTTAAAAACAACCATTACGAACACATAGAAGATAATACGACTCGATCAATCGGCAACGACCTAGGGCGACGAATAAAGGATCACGATTGAAGCTTGGAACATGGAACTGCAAGTCGCTTGGCTTCGCAGGTTGCGACAGGATAATCTACGATGAATTACATCCCCAACTTCGTATGTCGTAGCGCGAAATCTGCTGACAGGGACAGAAAGTGTGGAAAAGCGGCATCGAGCGGCTACCTTCTACCAAAGCTGTGGCACCACCAACGAGCTGGGAACCGGCTCATAGTGCTGGAAAGATGCGCCCCGCTGATTGGGTGGCACCAATCAACGCAAGGATGTCACAAGCTGAGGATAAAGGCCGTTTCTTCAACTGGCACATCCGTACTGCCCACACGAAGGAGACCGACGACGAGAAAGAAGCGTTCTATGCGCTAGCAGACATCGATGGATGCCCACTGCGGGACGTCAAAATCGTATCGGTGACATGAACGCCAGGTAGGAAGGGAGAAATGTATAGACCGGTCATCGGACCGGATAGTCTGCATACCTATCGAACGACAACGGCCAACGATGCATAAACTTGCAGCCTCCCGGAATGGTGTCCGAAGCACTTTCTTCCCCGAAGAATATCCACAAGGCCACATGGAATCACCTAATCAGAACGGAAAACCTCGACCACGTTCTAATCGACGGTAAATTCTTCTCCGACATCCGAACGTACGCACTTACCGCAGTGCGAATATTGAATCCGACACTACCTCGTGCGTATTCTGCGCTCAAAACTCTCGACGATGCAACACGCGTCAGGTCGCGCCTACAACATTGGGCGGCTACAAGCGGTAGACTAGCAACTGAAACTACGCGCAGCAGCTGGAAGTAACGGAAGAGCAGCTAGGCGCAGCATCTCTTGAAGGCTGGAGAGATTCGATCCGCCATTGGAAGCACCGAAACGCTGCACTAGGCACGGTGGCTCCGGATCAGAGAAACGACTGGTATGAGGCGAATGAGCAGTTAGTTGAGGAGAAGAATCAGCATGGGCGAGATTGCTGCAACACCGCACGAGGGCGAACGAGGCACGATACAAACGGGCGCGGAACAGACAAAACTCGATTTTCCGGAGGAAAAAGCGCCAGCAGGAAGATCAGACCGTGAAGAACGGAGAACTGTACCGCGCTTAACACGAAAGTTCTTGAGAAGTGAACCGTTCACGTAAGGCACGTGCCACAGCCCGATATGTGTAGGACATAAACGGGAACCTTCTTACGAACAGGCGTGAGGTGATCCAAAGGTGGCGAGCACACGAAGACTCTGAATGGCGATATGGCAGACAAGGGCGGTATGGTAATGAACCTGGAGCACGCGCGCAGGACATTACGATTCGGCTCCGAATCTCCAGGAATCAGGAGGAGATCATGGCTGAAAACAACAAAGCCCCTGAGTTGACCAACTCAGGGAGAGCTATTTAAACACGGTGGTGAAGCACTGGCTAGAGCGCACTGGTGATTACCAAGTTTGAGGAGGAGAGTTTTGCCGCAGGAGTGGATGAAGGTTTGTGTCCCATCTACAAAAGGGCGATAAGCTGGATTGTAGCACTACCACGCAAATCACATTGCTGAACGCCGCCTACAAGGTATCTCTCCCAAATTTTATGCCGTCGACTAGCACCAACTGCAAGGAGTTCGTGGCGTACCAGGCGGGATTATGGGCGAACGCTCACCACGGACCAGGTGTTCGCCATGCCACGTCGATGTGCAAATGCCGCGAAAACGGCCCATCATCATCTATTATCGACTTCAAAGCCGCATATGATACAATCGATCGGACCAGCTATGGCAGCTAATGCTCGAAAACGTTTCCGGATAAACTGACACGGTTGATCAAGGCGACGATGGATCGGGTGATGTGCGTAGTTCGAGTTTCAGGGCATTCTCGAGTCCTTCGAAACCCGGAGGGTTACGCAAGGTCTTTCGTGCTGCTATTCAACATCGCTTTGGAGGGGTAATACGAAGAGGCAGGGATTACACGAGTGGTACATTTCAAAATCCGTCATTATGGCTTCGCCGACGACATAGATATCATGGCACGTAACTTTGAGAAGATGGAGGAAAGCCTACATCAGACTGAAGCACAAAGCGGATCGGACTAGTCATCACGTCGAAGACGAAGTACATGATAGGAAGAGGCTCAAGAGAAGCAAGAGCACCCACCCGAGTTTGCATCGGTGGTGACGAAATCGAGGTGGTGAAGAATTTGTACTTGGGCTCACGGTGACTGCCGAAATGACACCAGCAGAGAAATTCGGAGAGCATAGGGCTGGAAATCGTACGGCACTTTGACTCAAGACGCCCGATCGAATAGAGTTCGCCGCCGTACCAAACTGCAATCTACAAAACGCTCATATAGACCGGTGTCCTCTACGGACACGAGACCTGGACGATGCTCGTGGAGGACCAACGCGCACTTGGAGTTTTCGAAAGGAAAGTTGCGTACCATCTATGGTGGGGTGCAGATGGCGGACGGTACGTGGAGGAGGCGAATGAACCACGAGTTGCATCAGCTGTTGGAGAACCATCCATCGTTCACACAAAGCGAAAATCGGAGACTGGGTGGCCGGGAACGTAGCCAGAATGTCGGACCGTAATCCATGACCGTGAAAATGGTTCTCAACAACGATCCGACGGGACAAGAAGGCGAGGTGCGCAGGCAAGGTGGATCGATCAGGTGGAGAGACTTGCGGACCCTCCGCAGACTGCGTGGTTGGCGAGTAGCCTACCGAGCTGAATGGAGAAGCTTTATAGTACAGCACGGCCCTCCGGCCTTAGTCTGATATAAATAAATAGAATAATTTCATAAGACGAGCTTATATATATTCGTTTAATGCCATTGCTCTTTATTGTTTACCTTTGATCAGATACGACTAATTTCAACCAACGGGTAGGCGTCTACAGTGTTTCTGTCGATTCAAGTAAATGAGACATGCAAGATGGCCTCTGTTGGGGTCGCATCTGTGTCTGTCTAAGGACGATGAAGTAGTGGATAATGAACAATTCGTCTATGACAAGTAATAATTTTTTCAATAATTCCGAAATGGAATGTTATGATGGAACCTCAATGACAAATCAATGGAACCGTATTTCCCGTCGAGCATACCTTCTTCTTCTTCTTCTTTTTTTGTGCATTACATCCCCACACTGACAGAGCCGCCTCGCAGCTTGTGTTCATTAAGCATTCCACAGTTATTAACTGCGGGTTTCTAAGCCAGGTTACCATTTTTGCATTCGTATATCATAGGCTACACGATGATACTTATGCCCAGGAAGTCGAGACAATTTCAATCCGAAATTGCCTGACCGGCAC
This sequence comes from Armigeres subalbatus, assembly GCF_024139115.2. NCBI lineage: Eukaryota > Metazoa > Arthropoda > Insecta > Diptera > Culicidae > Armigeres > Armigeres subalbatus. The sequence continues at coordinate 635,062 of NW_026942984.1, read as the reverse complement.
CGGGAATCGAACCCAGCCACCCTCAGCATGGTCTTGTTTTGTAGCCGCGCGTCTTACCGCACGAGCTAAGGAGTCGAATCAACTCGGGTAAATTGCAAGAGTGCCAAGTTCCAAATAGTGTATCTACAAATTTTGTACAGACACACACATACAGACATCACCTCAGTTTGTCGAGCTGTGTCGATCAGCATATAACACTATGGGTCTCCGGCCCTTCTATGAACAATTCTTTTTTAAAGTAATCCAAAGTAATCCAAAGTAAATTGAATCCAAAAGAGAATAAGAAAGTCTCTCACTTATCATCTCTGTATACATGATATGTATTTACTGTGAAGACTTTTTCAACGAAGTTATCATGGAAAAAAAAAAAACTGATTGGGAGGCTATACATAATGATATTTTTTTAAAGCTCCGATTGCCGGGGAGCTCTGTCTGATGATCTTTCAACTTTGTTCTACAACTGAGAGCGGTCCTCAAATATAAATTGAGAGAACAAAGAGAGAATCATCACTTTCTTTTGGGGGCTGCCTATTCGATTCCTAGTTTTTCAGCACTTACCATGTTTAAAATTTGTTATCATGTTGTTGAGATTCAGATAGTTTTGCCTTTCTTTAACTATTATTTGTTTTTCCTAATGAGCGATTTCTAACCCTGGTGATAATGGAAAGACAGTACATGTGACGGTTTGGGGGAATTCTAGCAAGCAGTTCCTCAATCAAACTACCGGACAATCCGCGTGGAAGGGGTCGTTTGGCTCGAAACCGTACATTTTGCACCACTAATAGGTTTTCGACAATGCCTATTCTGGCGCGAAAGTCATTTAAAGAGCCGCAGCAAGGTCGTCCCGTTAGGCCGAAGTCATGGCGAAAGAGGTTTGCCGAAGTCATTGGAGACGTTCCTCACTACTCACTTCGTGCTCCTCTTTTCTCCTTTTTCACTCCATACTATCACTTGCTGATAAAAAGTAGAAGCGCGAAGTAGTAATAGAGATTTCGCTGGGGTTAGGAAAAAATCACCATTTCAAAAAATCGAGGGGCGACAAACCAATTGCTGCGATTAACCTTTATTCAGACCTATAAGGCCGAAGTGGCCTGTGCGAGTATATAAGAGTCTTCTCCATTCGCTCTCCATGGCTACATGCGCCAACCACGCAGTCTCGGAGGTCCGAAGTCATCTTCACCTGATCGATCCACTGCCCGCTTTGCACCTCCCTTCTTGTCCCGTCGGATCGTTGTCGAACCATTTCACGGCTTACTTTCGACATTCTGACTACGTGCCCATCCACCGCAGTCTCGATTTTCGCGGTGCAGACGATGGATGTTCTCCCAACAGCTGAAGCAACCTGTTCATTCGACTTCCTCCACTGACCATCCGCCATCTGCACCCACCATAGATGGTACGCAGCACATTCCTTTCGAAAACTCAAGTGCGCGTTGGTCCTCCACGAGCATCGTCCAGGTCTCGTGTCCGTAGAGGAACTACCGGTCTAATGTAGCGTTTTGTAGATGTCAGTTTGGTACGACGGCGAACTCTGTTCGATCGAGCGTCTTAGCGTAGTCAAAGGTAATGTTTCCGAGCCCTATGCGTCTCTAGAATTCTCTGTTGGTACATTTTCGGCAGTCACCAGAGCCTGCAACACAAATTCTTCACACATCCTCGATTTCGTCACACCGATGCAAGCGTGGTGGGTGGTTAATATCGTCTTCTTTGAACCTCTTCCATCAGTGTACTTGTTTCGACGTGTTGATGACAGCCGATCCGCTTGGCTTCCCTTCAGTCTGATGTGAGCCTCATCTCCAAAAGTTACGTGCCATAATATCTATGTCGTCAGCGAAGCCAAATAGCTGGACGACTTATTGAAAATTGTACCGTCATTATCCCTGCCTCATATATACTCCTTCCAAAGCGATGCTAGTAGCAGACACGAAAGACCATCATCTTGCCGTAACCTTGCGGAGTACAAAGGGACCTCGAGAATGCCCCTGAAACACGAACCACGCACATCACCCGATCCATCGTCGCTTTGATCAACTGACTCATTTCATCCGGAACCGTGTTCGTGCATTAGCTGCATAGCTGGTCCCGATCGATTGTGATCGCTAAAGGCTCTAGTCATTAATAGGATGATGTGGGGCACCGTATCGCGTACATTTCTGCATAATGAGTCAACTCAATTGCGATCATGCTATTAAATTATCAAGTGATAAAACTCCTGAGCGATTAAAGTCGTTTGAAATTGAATCATGATTTCAAGCATTTACCAGTACAATTTTGAACTTCACTTCCTTACTTCCATAAAACCATAACGCCAAATAAAAGTTATAAGAGGACTGGTTGACAATTTGGCTATATGAGTAAAGATTAATGTTTGAATGAAAGTGTGTGTGGTATCGTTTTGAGTGCAAAATTTAGAAGTTGTCGCCGGCGACAACTCGTCTACTGTTTTCACGTGAAAAGTTTCCGCAAGAAAATTGCAATCATTATCGTCTGACAATGATTCAACTGGCTGCAATGGACGTCTCACTACCACTCTCACTTCGCGCTCTCATTTTTAACGGCAAAGTGATTAGCCAGGAATAATGAGAGGTAGAGACGTCTCTTCTTCCCTAATTTCTCCTTTTTCAAATTCAGCCCGAACGACCGTTTCCGGTCAAATGACCCATTCGTAAATGACCCTTTCGGTCAAACGCCCCTTTCAGCCAAGCACACTTTCGGCCAAACGATCAACTCGTAAGTAGCCCTTTCGGCCAAATGACCCTTTCTGCCTAATGACCCCTGACGTTACTCGCCACAGTTCGACAACGATTTTGGCCACTCCGGGAGTAAAAGACAAAACAAAATAAGGTTATACGCAAATGCGTCACGATGCTTTCAGTGCAATCACTCCAGCAAAACCAGCTAATGGCACCTCTACCGTCATCACCGCCTCAAGCCAGCCCGAGCCTTTACGTATGCTGGGATGATGGATTATTGTGGGCAAATTTTTCGTTCGTCACTGATTGGGAGAGGTTCGTCGGTAAAAGTGTACGTCGCGTTATTCGTCTGCTTGGTGTGGTAAAGGCCGTACATCTCGAGATCGTCGCCTTTGATTTGTCGACCGCCGCGTGTATCAACATGAGTAAAACGCTTTATCGCCTGTCGCGGTCAGGTTCTCGAGATACATTGCGACAACACCAACCCATTCGTCGTGGCGGTTCGTGAGTTACAGTAGCTGAAGTTACCGTCTGGAAGAATAACAAATTTATATGTATTGTGTTACTGTGTTCGGCAGTTTTTCTAACATATGCTGTTATAAATTTGGTTCAGGATATTGTTAAAATAACTGAATTTTTCTAACGACAATGAAACATAACTAATTTCTGTTATAATTATGTTACGAAATAATGTGATAATAATTTATCAGAACTCGATTATATCAACAGTTGGTATAAATAACTGATGTTGTTACAATCAACGTATTATAATCTTGTTTACCTTCTAGTCAGGTTCAGCAGTAATTCAAGTCCGCGGAATGGAGCAGTACTGCGCCAAATTTTGGTGATGGCATCTGGGAGGGCGGAGTGAAATCAACATAAGTACTACTTCGCCATGTCATCGTACAAAATGCTTTCTCAATGGATCAACTTCTCTGCGGTCGTAGCCAGAATCGAATCTGTCACCGAACTCTCGCCCTCTCTTCCCATCTTTTCTGATTCTCCAGATGACCTAACGGCTCTGACACCAGGGCATTTTAAATTAGAATACTCTAGTCTCAATCCCCGAGCCGAGCCTGCTTCATCTGTCCCTAATCGCCTCACCCGTTTGCAGGACATGCAAAATACTCAGTTCAAAGATCCTGGCGCTGCTGGTCTCGGGACTATGTAAATAGCTACATCAGCATGGCAGTGGAGACATACATCTGCGAGGACATTCGAAGGGTCAACTGGTGTTTTTAAAACTCGACACTTCCCCTCACTACAATGGCCTCTCCGGACGCATCAGCTGAAACCATAGCCAAGGTCAGACAGCCGAGTCAGGTGTCGGTAGTTCGCTGGGTGCTAAGAATGAAGCAGGTAATCATGGAAGTTGTGGTGCTCCCCAATCGATTTCGACAACGAAAGAAGGATGGATCAGCATTATCGCCACCTGGCGACAGTAGTCAGTTGAAACGGACTGACGGTTTCAACATTGGCCGACATGTTATGAACCTATAAACATAAAAATGAATTTATACAAATTGAATTAGATTATAAATATTACCTATACCTTCTTACTTACCTTGGAAACTTGTAATTAAACTTTGCACCTTTAGACACTAAACTCCACTCGAATAATCCAAAAGCCCAAAAGTACAAACAACAAAGAAAAAAAAAAAAACCATATCAGTTCAATAGAAGCTATCATCCACTAAAGTACGCGTTTCTCTAATCAATTTCTACAATCAGAAAACCAGATTTTGTGGTCTTCCAGCAAATCGGTCTGTCGTATTCACGATCATTCTCGGTACCGCGACGGTGTCCGTGCAGGTATATTACCTATACCTTCTTACTTACCTTGAAACTTGTAATTAAACACACATACAGACACTAAATTCCCTCGAATAATCCAAAACCCACAAGGTACAAACAACAAGAAAAAAAAAACCATATCAGTTCAATGAGTATCATCCACTAAAGTGCGCGTTTTCTCTAATCGAGTTTCTACCTGATGAAAACCAGATTTTGTGGTCTTCCAGCAAGTCAGTCTGTCATGTTCTCGATCGTTTCTCAGTACCGCGTACAGTGTCCGTGCAATGATCTCCGTAACAAATACCTTCGTATAGGTATTGCGCAAATTATTGAAATTTCCTGAAAAGAACTCTGACAAGAAACTCTTTAAATAATTCGTTAAGGATCGAAGCTCTCAGAACGTTAAGGAAGAAGTTCTCGGACATGACCTTCCTTAAAGATCTTTAAATAATTTGTTTTTAGAAAAAATTGCTGGATCTATATCTTTGAAATCATTTCACGATAATTTGCCAAAAAAACCACCGGAAACCCCAAACCAATTCTTGGAGGAATGTGAAGTTCAGAATATCAAATACTTTCAGGAGCTCCTGCGCAAATTCCTTGAAAACTTCGTTCGGAAATTCCTAAAAAAATTCAGTGGAATTCTACAGGATCCAAAGGAAGCATCTCTGTAATCGTAACTT